>NC_056729.1:852275870-852575870 GCF_019279795.1 Protopterus annectens
TTTATCTTGTAAAAGCGGAATGTTGCATGGGTGCGTGCCACGTGCAAGGTGCGGGCAGTCATTGGTGCTGAGCATTTTTTGCTCGAGGAAGAATTTGAGAGAGTGGGATTTCTTGTAGGTGAAGTTGGGTTTGTTACCTACTGCTTTGCTTACTTCTGGGTGGGCTAGTAGGATATCCCAGTGGTTTACCAAGCTTTGTCTGATTAGGTTGGCATTGCACCCTATGGGTAAGGGGAACCTAGGGGTGTAGCTATCTGCGTCTTTGCGAGCTACGTTAAACCCATAAGTTAATATGGGTTGGTGCCTGTTGGCTGTCACTTCGGTGATGGTTCGGTCTATGAGGGTGTTGGGATATTTTTTCTCAGAGAACAGGTCTTTGAGCTGTAGGCACTCTCTTTTGAAATCAGTGTCGTCACTCACGATTCTGCTAAGCCTGACAAGCTGACCTTTTACTACGTTTTTCTTCATGAAGTGTGGGTGTGCACTTCTGAAGTCGAGGTAGTGGTTTCTATGTGTTGGTTTCCTAAAGACCGTGGACTTGAAGCGACCGCTGTTGGGGTCGATTGTGAGGCAGACATCCAGGAAGTTGATCTGGTTGCCTTTCCCCGCCAGGGTAAAATCCAGGAATTTAATGCTTTTCTTGGTTTTGTCAAGAAATAGGTCTAGCTCTCTGTCGGTCCCTGTCCAGATCATGGCTATATCATCTATATAGCGCAGGTATAATGCTACTCGGTCGAACCCTTTAAGGTGTTTCAGAGTGTCAGCTTCCCATGAACTAAGTACGAGGTTGGCATAGGAGGGTGCCATTTTGGCCCCCATGGCAACTCCTTTTAATTGTTGATAGATGCTGTTATTAAAGCTGAAAAAGTTGTTCTCAAGGACCAGCTTTAGCAGCGTGCAGAGGGTGTCTGCTCTACTTGGGTGCACGTTTCTGTGCCTGGTGAGGTAGTTGTATACCAGCTTGCATCCCTCTTCGTGAGGGATGCTGGGGTATAGAGCCACTATGTCTAATGTGACCAGCGTCACTTTGGCAAGTGGGTTAGAGTTTTGAAAGTCGTGCATCCTGTTAAGGAATTCCCACGAGTCTTTCAGGTAAAATTCTGCGGTTTGGGCAATGGGGTTAAACGTGTGGTCCAATAGTTGAGAGATGTACTCAGTTTTGGTCTTTTTGGAAGACACAATGTGTCTTAGGGGGGGGTTGTTTGGGTCTTTGTGTAGTTTAGGGATGCCAAATAGTTTCCCTACATCTGGGGAATCTACGCTCATAAAATCCATCTCTTCTTCTGAGATGGCTTTGGTTCGGCCAAGGTGGGTCAGCGTGTTATCTATGTCTTTGAATCTGCTGAGTACTTTGGGTCTATTGGTGATTTTGTAACAGTCCTGATCTTTCAGTATTTCTTCTATTTTGTGATTGTAGGCGGCTGTGTCCATAAGAACGATGCCTGCCCCCTTGTCAGCTTTCATTACTGTAAGGTTTTTATTCCTTCTGAGTAGATGCAGGGCTGTTTTTTCTTCTTTGCTGAGGTTCTGGTAATTAGTTTTGGGTTTACAGGCATTTAGTAGCCTGATTTCGTTTTCACAGACCTTGGAGAACACATTAATATTATTATTGAGGGTGGGATTGAACGTACTTTTTCTTCTAAGTACTGTTCCTGTTATTAATGTGCTTTCCGAGCTGTCTGTGCTGAAGGAGTTTGTTGAGTTCGTCCTTCGTTCGTGGTCAGAGTGGATATTGTTGGGACTGTGAGTAGCTAGGGTGGGGGTTGCGTAGGTAGCATTTACTGCTAACTTGTCACTCGCTGGGCCTGGCATATGTGTGGCACCGGTGTGGCCTGCGGTATCGTTGTGCCAGGAAAGGGGGTCAGGCCCTGGGTAGGACCACTGGGACGGGGTGCTAGCTCTTGGTATAGATTGCCTTAGGAAGCTGCTGTTTGAGCCTGGGTGCTCTGGGCTGAATATGGAAAGGCTACGGTCATTGGGCGTGCTTGAATCCAGGTAGGGTTGCCGCTCAATTGTGCCAGCATAGTTTGCGTCTGGTATGCAAGTGCTGGCTGTATGGTAGGCGGGTGCCTCAGGTGAAATGCAGTGTTCATAGAACCTGCCTGATGGCTCTGTTCTTGTGCTGCATGTGGAAGACCCTGTAGGTGAGTTACCTATGTCAGCGTGGAGTAGGTCACCTCTCTGTGTGTCTACTGCGTGCGCGTAGTAGGTGCTGGTCGCCTCGTTGGAACTTTTCTCATTATTTTGAGCATTGAGAACCAAATCGATGGCATTGTTTTGAGCCCTAATATGGTTCGGAGCTGGCTACGTGCGGCCAGGGCCGTGCGTGTGTGTGATTGAGGTGTTCGAGGTGCTTGGAGGGTGAGGATTGGCTGCATCTTTAAGCTCGCCTATGAGCCTTACATTGCACTCATCAAAAACATATTCATATTCAGAGAACAGATCTTGGCTGACTAAGTTGGAGGGTGCAGTTATTGCGCCACTGGTATTAGGTTGTCTACGGTTGCTAGACACATTGAAAACTTCGATATTAGAAACTTCAATATTAGGCAAACCCGGGAAAACACTGTTATTATCTAGCGGCAGTAAATATGCATCAACATTGTTGCTATCAAGCGGTGGTGCAAATGCATCACTGTTGTCGACATCAATATTAGAAACTTCAGTAGTAGGCAGACCTGGGAAAATACTATAACTATCTAGCAGTAGTAAGTATGCATCAGTATTGTTGCTATCAAGCAGTGGTAAACGTGCATCAACATTGTCAACTTCTGTACTAGACAACTCTGGCAGATCACTGTTGCTATTATAAGGCAATAAATATGCATTAACATTGGCAATGTCATTATCACTGCGATTTTCTGTCGCATGAAAAATAGAAAAGCTGTTACCTGTGATGTGGTTGTCCAAATCAGAAAACTTTTTTAATTCACCATCTACACATTCCTCATACTCATCAAATTTTTTATTTTTGAAAAAATGCTTAAGATTTAATTGTCTGCAAAATAGTTTAAGGTCCAAGATAACTTCCGCGGTTTTCGCCCGTTGGTGCGGGATGAAGTTGAGTCCATTAGCTAGGAGGTTGTAGGTTCCTGCGTTTAATTCTTCTTTGGAGAGGTTAATCACCATATTCTGATTGCGGGTGTCCATAGGGGACGATACAGGGGGGATTAGTTCGCCCTTCTGTTGTTGGGCCTCGTGGTGACTGTCCTTTGTTGTTGATTGATGGGAGCATTGGTCCGGTAATTCCGGTCCCGTGGTGCTGCATTTCTTGGTCTGCCCCTTGCTTTCTTGGGGACCCGTATTGGATCCGGAGGCTGTGGGTCCGTCTCCCTCCCTAAAAAAGACGGTGAAAACTGTTGATTGCTGCCTTGGTTGGCGTGTCTCATTTGGGTGGTTGGTGAGGCGCTGTGCTCGGTGTTATTTTGTTGCCTTGGTGCGCACCCATGTGGCGTGCCATTTCTTTGTTGGCCTCCATTTCTATCATTTCTTCCAGGTGTGTTGCTGCTAGTTCCGGCGGTGGCTTCAGTTGGAGTTCCCTGAAGCCTGGTTGTTTGGTGGGAAGTGGGGCCCGTCGTTAGGTTGGGTGGTGGGCTAGAAGGAGGACTGTAGGTGGCTGCTGTAGCCTGATGCGTGTCTGTCTCGGTGTCGTCTTCTGAGGGGTCACTGCTGCCTCTGACGGTTGGGTACGCTTTTCTATCCTCATATTCTTGCCAGTCTCTGGATAGTTTCTTTTTCTTTCTTATGGTAGTAGCATTAACATGTCTGGCAATGTTGCTATTGATCGTGTTCCATTCAGCGTTGAGTTTGGAGAACTCGGCTTGCTGTGTAACAGTTTCATTGATGCCGCCTATTTGTTCTTTGAGGTCTGCAAGTCTTTTGTTATTGTGGTTGATGAGAACTTTTGTAGGGCTTTTAGTCCGGCTTCATTAAAAATATGGCAAAGTGAGTTGTAGGTGTCCTCGTCCCCTTGTATGCTGTTAGGGAACTTGAACACTGTCCTTTGGGCACGATTTTGAGCCCTATGCATTTTGCCAAGTAAAAATTGTCTAGTTCCAGCGTCTTATATTTAATAATGAGTTTTTCTAGTTGGTAGATAAGAAATCTACAATCTCCGAGGGTGAGTTTTGTTGTCGTTGGGCGTTTTGCCTTTGGTGGCTGCTTTAGCGTGTTCCACTGGTTGGTATTGAGAGAAAGGGTTGGCGGTGTCGTCGTTAATGAAAAGTTCCATCAAGGATTTCTTGGGGATCAACTACTGCAATTTCATCCTCACGTCAAGTAGTATTACTTCCAAACATGAGGAATCACCCATCCAAATACATGGATCCTATAACTGCAACACCACACAAGTTGTTTACTACAGCAAGTGTATATATACATATATATGAATGTAGATTCAGGAGGCATTGGCCTTCAAAAACTGGTCCTTTCCAGTCCCTCCCAGACCTTCTCAGCCCAAACACAGGGGCAACAGACCACAAAGACTACAGTCTCAGGGTATGCACAGATCTGAACAATGGAGTGCTCCCTCCTCAAAAACAGGGAGTGGTAAGCCACCCCCTTATGGAAAAAGTTCACAGTGACTTGTCCTTAATCCTTCACAGCCATGCCCAAGTACTTGCACTCCTAGGGGGAAAACTCGCCCTGCATGCAGAAAACTGGGAGTGTATTACCCAGGACTGATGGGTCTTAAACATTGTATCCCAGGGATACAGATTCTATTTCCACTCTCTGCCAACCCCAAGTGGATTGCCAGACCTTCCTCCAAACCAGTAGGCAGAGGCCCAAAAGCATTTACTTTCTCTTCTCAGTATCAGGGTTATTCAACCTGTTCCAACAGAGTAAAGGGGACAGGGTTTCTACTCCAAACTGTTCCTGGTGCCCAGGAAAGAGAATTCTTGATGCCCTATTCTGGATCTGTCAACTCGCAACACCTTCCTGGTGGTACCAAAATTCAAAATGCTTACACTCCAGCAGCTCCTTCCTATGCTAGCCAAGGACTCCTGGCTAGTCACCCTAGACTTAAAGGAAGCGTATCTCCACATCCCCATAAGGGAATCTCGCAGGAAATATCTATGTTTCAGGGCAGGCTCTATGCACCATCGGTTCTGTGCACTTCCCTTTGGCTTATCTACTGCGCCCAGGGTATTCACAAAGTGCCTGGCTCCAGCCGTTGCTTACTGCAGGCAGAGAAATATTCAGATTTACCCATACTTGAACGATTGTCTGATTCAGGCGGACAGTTGCCTAATTCAGGCGGACAGTCAGGAATTGCTACATCAGCACCTGATGTTTGTAAAGAGACTCCTAACTTCTCTGGGGTGTACCATCAACGAAAAGAAATCACATCTGGTACCCAGACAAAAGATTGTATTCCAGGGAGCAAGCTTGAACACAACTTCCCAGATGGCATTCCTCACTCCAGAAAAGCAGGTTTATTTGACAACTTACTTCAAACTACTGGCCACCCAAACCCAGCTATCTGCAAGAAAAATACTGCAAGCCCTAGGGTTCATGGCCTCATGCATTCCACTAATTCCATATGCAAGACTGCATATGAGGAAACTTCAGTGGTACTTAAAAAGTTTCTGGTGTTAACATTCTCAGGACCTGGAAACAGTGATTCCTATCATTCCTTGCCGAAGGACAGAGTTCCTTTGGTGGGCAGAGGCCTGCAACCACAACAAGGGACTTCCTTTCTCTCAACCCCTATGCCGCCCAAACCCCAACAACAGACGCATCTGACTGTGCATGGGGGACTCACATGGTAGGCAAATCCATTCAAGGCAAATAAAGCCCAGGACAAATTCACCTGCATATCAATCAAAAAGAAATGTTAGCTGTACAGAATGCACCAACAGCCTTCAAATACCTTATCCTGCCAGGACACCACCTGATAAAGACAGACAACACCACAGTTATGTGGTACATAAACAAGCAGGGGGGAACCCACTCTTACCCCTCTGCAGGTTTGCCATGGCTCTGTGGAACCCAGCCTTAAGCAACCAAGTGCACCTGCAAGCTCAATTCCTGCCAGGCAAACAAAATTCACTGGCAGACAACCTAAGCAGAAATCTAATGGACCCACACGAGTGGAAACTGGAACCCAACTCATTCAAATTTCTAATACACAGGTGGGGGACACTGGAGGTGGACCTATTTGCATCCCCCCAAAACCATCAACTAAGCAAATTTTGCACGAGAAATCCCCACAGCCAAGTTTGGAAAGTGGATGCCCTAACCTTTGCATGAGAAAACCTCTCTATAAATGCCTTTCCCCCTCTGCTCCTCCTTCCAAAAGTAGTACTCAAGATCAAACAGGACAGGCCAAGGGCAATCCTTATTGCACTAGACTGGCCACGCCAGCACTGGTACCCACTCCTACGCAGCCTGACAGCAGTGCCACCTTGGCACCTACATCAGAACCCTCTCTCTGCTGTCCCAGCAGTAGGGACAGATTTTGCATCCTCCGCTGCAAATCCTGAACCTAGCAGCCTGGCTTATTCCCTGAATACATCATCAGCAACCCTCAGCAAACAGGTGCTGGATGTTATCCTTGAGGCCAGGAGGCCTAGTACTAGGAAATCCTATTCAGAAAAGAGGGAAAAGATACTGTTCTTGGAGCCAGTCTCAAGGAAAGGACACAGCTGTGCCCACCTTACCTCAAATTCTAGATTACCTAGCAGAGCTGCTCCACAAAGGCCTATCCTTATCAATTAAGATTCATGCCTCTGCCATCTCAGCTCATTACAGTACTGAGCTCACCCCTCTTCTCTCACCCTCTGATCAAACAGTTCCTGAGAGGCGCTAACAATTTAAGACCCCCAAGGAGAGCTCCCACTCCTGCCTGAGACCTTACCTTTGTACTACAGAAGCTCACAACCCCCCCCCCTTTTGAGCCTGCTGCTACAGCAGAGTTAAAATTCCTCTCTTGGAAAACAGCCTTACTGCTAGCCATCACTTCAGCAAGAAGAGTGTCTGAGTTACAGGCCCTTATGGCTGTGGAACCCTTCATTATCTTCCATGCGGACAGGGTTTTCCTCAGGACTAACCCGTCATTTATGCCCAAGGTGGTATCCAGTGTGGCTTTAAACCAATACATCCATTTACCAACCTTTTTTCCTAATTCTCAGAATAAAGGGGAAAGGATCCTGCACTCCTAGGACGTGCACAGACATCTCAAGTTCTACCTTGACAGGTCTAAACCTTTCAGAAAATCTGACCCGCTGCTAGTCAGCTTTGATACTGGGGCAGAGGGCAAGGCCATTTCAAAGCAAACCATTTCTACACGGATAGCACATTGCATCCATTTCTGCTACAAACACCATGGAAAACCTACCCCACAGGGGATCAGACCTACAGCATTTCTGAGGGGAGTCCCTACCAGGGACATCTGGAAGCTGCAACCTGGAGTTTGTACACACCTTCACCAAGCATTACTTCTTACCTATTGTTTCTAAATCCAGAGCTGGATTTGCCACAGCAGTCTTACAAGGCCTGCTAGCCATCCCTACTACTTCTTGACAGCCTCCACCCTCCCTCAGCTTTGGGAATCAACCCAAGTGTGTTGACTGCAGCAGTGAAACACGAAGAATATAGTACAGTTGTGTACACTTAATATAAATGTAGATGTTCGAGTGTATTCACTGTTGCAGTCCTGGTTACCTTCCCTCCAGCCCCATGTCTTTTCTGTACTTTCTACCTATTCTCTCTTTTGGCCATGTCTTATGGAAATGGTGCAGCAGTAGCGTTGTTGCTTCACAGCAAGAGGTTCTCCCATTTGATTCTCGGCTGGAGTGTGGGGAGTGCCTTCTGTGTGGAGTCTGCATGCCCTCCCTGCGGTTGGTTGGGCATTCGAAAGACATGCGTAAATGGGAGTGCCTTTGTTGAAGGTTGGATGTCGAGCTGGCACCTCGGTGTTCGTGAAAATCTACTGCCAATCATTAGTGGATCGGAGTTCCGCTGTGGCAACCCCTAACCGGGAAAAGCCGAAAGACAAACAACAACATTTACTTTTTACTGGAGGTGTTCCACACCATGTGATTGCTTCCTAATTTTGGGGGCTCTTGACATCTGGAGCAAGAAAAACTGATGTACTGACGGCTGCGTGTTTTATACCCCTGATGACCTGACGTCTGCATGTTTTATACCCCTGATGACCTGACATCATGGAAGAGGCGACAGCATCCGACACAGAAATCCAAGACTCTGGTATTCAGGCCGACTGAGGGCTTACCTGCAGTCAGATAACCCAAGTGCGATGACTGCAACAGTGAATACACTCGAACATCTAAATTTATGGCAAGTGTACACAACTGTATTTTTCTTCTTTGCTGGCATCCAGGCAGTGTAATTTCTAGGCAGTAACTGATTTTACTAAAAGTGAGAGAGTTCCTGGCCCTCATTTTTTTTTCACACTGGGAGAGCTGAAGTTGAGCTGTAAGTCAGTGTGCAGCCATCTTGGAAAGTCCTTCACAGAAGTATTTCTAAAGTTGTTTTAAGAAGGGTAGTTTATTAGTTCCTGAATTTTTGGGTGAGTTATAATATTTGTATTTTATTTATTTATTTATTTTGAAATGCTTTTGTAGTTTTAAAGGAAAGTAACATCTTATTTCCTTTTCTTGTTTTATGGAAAACATCTGCTTGCTTGCTATGGTTAGCTTGAAATGCATTTTTCCTATAATTTATCTGCACTATCCACCATGGAGAGTGCATTATTTGCGAGAGAAGTTTAGCGGCCGTCAGAAATGCGCAAGTGGAGATAAGGGCAAACAGTGGCAAGTGCATACAGCAGTAATGCATAATTTCACTTCTGTATGTGGATGTAGTTTCTTTCGTGGTGTTATATTTGTTAGGTGATGGTTAGTGGAGCATGTTTGTTGTTTGAGTTGGTTTTGTGTTGTGGTATCTGTCGGTATTCACTTTAATGTCTTAAGGCAATGATTCCATTAACAGGTTATGTCTTCCTTTTCTAAGGTGGTGCAGTCGTGAAGTTAGTATATTTAAGTATGGAGATGTGGGAGTGGTTGTTTCCATGTAAAAGCAGTATTTTTAGTATAGTGGTAGGTTCAATTATGTATTGTGTGTGTGTGTGTGTTTGGTCTAATGACTGGGGTTGTTTTTGTTTTTTCCCCTCCGTTCAGGTATTCGCTGTTAGAGCCATATGTACAGATGGTCTGTTTAGTAATTTGGGAAGCGACGCACTATTTAATTGAACAGAACTCTGTTTCATTAATGAATATAACAAATTATAAGATGTCAGAGAAAATGTAAATTATGAAAGCATAGTTTAAAAATGTACTGTTACTGAAAGTATGAAATACGAATTGTTCACTCTGTCCCTCGATATGGGACGCAAAGATGTAGACCACCAAAATGATGGCCTTCACAGAAACAAGTCTGCTTAGTGAACAGTGCCGTAGACTGGCTGAAATCCATGAACATATGCAACAAGAGTATGCTGTTTTATGACTTTTTAAAATACCACATGAAAAATATCAGCTCTGTAGGAGGGCAGTCCATTATTGTTTCAAGCAGTAAGCAGCTGTGGAATGCATGAAACTCCAAGGGAATAAATAAACCTCTGGCCTCCATGTAATGGAGTTTGACAGTTCATGAGATGAGAAGAATTCATGTAGATAGAAAAGGAGGGGGTGCTAGTGAGAAGCTGCTGCAGAAAATTGAACACTTTATTGTACCATTTACTATACCAGTTTCCCTTTCATGAAACAGGTCCCCCTTGTATGCAATGGAAAAACTGCACATAAACTGCTGCTTAGAAAGTTTTACTGTAATTTGCATAACTCAGCATGAGGCCTAACTTTGCTCATGTTTGCTAGTGCTCATTAAAATGGTCTGGTTGTAATAGATGAAGCTGCATCCAGGTTCCCTGTTCTGACTGCTTTACTTTTCATGTTCAGCTAAAATGTGTTTTGCACGTGTACCATGATGCTTTTCAGTGCTTTATTTATGCATAGTTCTCTCTATAAAATGTCTATTAATAATTAATATACACACACACACACACACACGTGTATATGTGTATGTGGTACAGATATCCCATACCCACAGTGGGTGTTGTGAAAGATGGATCATGACATGCAGTCCCTGGACATAGTAATATCTGTACCATTGACCTTGTAAAATGGGCATCAATATATATTTTTTTCAGATTGCATTTTGCATTTAGTAATTTACATATGTTGTGTTTTGTAATGTACTTTAATATAAATCTGTTCCTTTGCCCATTTAAACTTGTTTATTAGCATGCAGTTTAATTTTTAAGTGTCATTTTGTGGCGTCTTTTCTAAATTGCATTTTAGAACAGAGATGTACAGATTCAGTGCCATGGTTCATGTGGTGGTTCCTACATTAGTTAGAAGCCATCAGGCTAGTTCAAAGACTTTGTATAACAGAAGCTTCGAGGTTAGTATAGGGTCTTTCCTCTAAACCATGCTCCTCAAAGGTCAGACTTCTCTCCGCTACCTTTTTGTGTGTTAAGACTTCATCTAACCTTCCCACTTTTTCAGTATTTGTATATACAGATGCCATAGTTATTTATGCATTGTCCAAGCTCCTTTGCATCAATTAAAAAATTCTGCAGCAGGATCTTACCCATCTTGACATCTGGCTAAACAATATAAATCTTGTTCTTATTTACAAAAAAAAATAAAGCTCTGTTATTAGGGACACAGCTTGCCCATACATCAGAAGACTGGGAACTTCAAATCTTTTCTACCAATACTATCAAGACCCCTAGCACACTCAGATGTCTAATGATATGGCTGGATCAGGTGTAAGCTTTCAGTATCCCATGGAAATGACCAAAGTAAAAAATTAATACGTTGCACAGTCCCAAAAAAAACAACAACTCAGGGTAAGGTATCACTTCACAGAAAAACAGTGGACAAGTCAAAAAAGAAAGGTGAATACACCACGACAATCAAAGCAAACCAGATAAAGGTCAATGCACAAAACGATAAGTCCCAAGATTGATGTTAAAAATCATTCCTTTATTCGAACAAGTAAGCGCTTTCACTTCACTCTGGATACTTCATCAGACTTAAAACAAAATCCTGTATTCAAACCTACTTAAATATCACTAAAGCACCAATGAAACACTTAATAACAAACACATGACAAAGGAAACTTGCTCCATTGCTATAGGACTAAATAAAAAATGAAAATACATAAATGTACACCATATATCAAAAACCAAATACAATATATAAAGAGCATAGCATTAAAATCTGATGTATATAAAAACTTCATATTTTTGAAGTTAAATAAAATGAATGTCATATTACCTTATTATTAACTGCATATAGACATTCTGAATAAACCATGCTAGTAGTCACCATGCATATACACATATATAGCTGTGTACAAATAACTAAAACTAATGTCTGACTGTCTAACGGCAGGATAACCCAAGTGTAATGACTGCAGCAGTGAATTTGCTCGAACATCTACATTTGTCGTAGGTACAAAACTGTACTTTCTCTGCACTTCCCTTTGGCTTATCTACTACTCCCAGAGTTTTCACAAAATGTCTGGCTCCAGCCATTGCCTTTTGCAGACAAAGGAATATCCAAATTTACCCACATTTAGACTGCCTAATTCAGGTAGACAGGAAAAGCTGCTCAAGCACCTGGCCTTTGTAAAGTCCCTACTGACCTCCCCAGGGTGCAATGTCAATGAAAATAAATCCATACCTAGTACCAACTCAAAGGATTATATTCCTGGGAGCAAGTCTGGACACAGCATCCCAGATGGCATTCCTTACACCAGAAAAGCAAACTTACCTGACAGCCTGCTTCTCTCAACTAGCCACCAGACCCCAGTTATCTACAATGAAGAATCTTGTGAGCTCTGGGGTTCATGGCATCTTGCATTCTACTCATTCCATATGCCAGACTGTATATGAGGAAACTACAATTGTACCTAAAAAGCCTTTGGTGTCAACACTCTCTAGACCTGGAGTCTCTTGTTCTCATGATACCTTGCTTCAGGAAAGATTTTCTTTAGTGGGCGGCAGCATGCTGCCAAGACAAGGGACTACATTTCTTACCACCCCCACCACCCAGACCCTCACTACAGATGCATCAAACTGTCCTGGGGTGCACACCTGGATGGCAGGTGCATGCAGGGCCAGTGAAGCCCACAGCAAATCCATCTGCACATCAACCAAAAAGAGATGTTAGCTGTCCAGCATGCATTGACAGCTTTCAGGCCCCTTCTCTCCCCAGGGGCTCTCCTGATCAAAACAGACAACACCACTGTGATGTGGTATATCAACAAGCAGGGAAGGGAATTCACTCCTCCCCTCTATGCAGGCTGGCCATGACCCTTTGGCACATGGCCTCTGCCATGCAGCTACACCTATTAGCACAATTCCTGCCAGGTTCTCTAAACTCTGTGGCAGATCATTTAAGCAGAAATCTTCTAGACCCACACGAGTGGCAGCTAGGCAAAAGAAACTTCACCCTAATAACTCAGAAATGGGGCACCCAGAAGGTCAACCTCTTTGCCTCCCACACCAACCATCAGTTCACCAAGTTCTGCACCAGGGAGCATCAAACAACATGGCTTGGAAAGTGGATGCCCTGTCCTTCCCCTGGGTCAATCTATTGGTCTATGTCTTTCCTCCACTACTTCTCATTACCAGGGTACTGCTCAAAATACGGGAGGAAAAACCAAGGACAATTCTTATTGCTCCAGACTGGCCTCACCACACTGGTACCCACTGCTGCACAGCTTGTCCCCACTGCCACCATGGTATCTCACTCAGACCCCAACCATCCTGACGCAGAGGGAAGAAGAATTCATGCACCCCCAATTGCAGACCCTCAGTTTGGCAGCTTAGCTTAATCCCTAACCACTGATCAATCTGCCAACCTCACTAAACCGGTACTAGATGATATACGTGAGGCCAGATTCCCTAGCACTAGAAAGTCTTATGCTGAAAAATGGAAAAGGTTTTGCAGCTGGATTCAGGCTAAGGGAGCCAATACGGCACGGCACAGCCCTCCCTCCCCCTCATCCTGGATTACCTAGCTGACCTGCTACACAGACAATGGTCTCTCTTTTCCTCTGTTAAAATTCATGCCTCTGCTATCTCTGCTCATTTCTCCACTGAGCAGCCCCTTTTCTCACACCCTCTGATCAAATAATTCCTAAGAGAGGCTAGCAACTTGAGGCCACCCCGAAGAGCACCTACCCTAGCTTGGTACCTTAACTTTGTGTTGGAAAAGCTCACCCTGCCCCCCTTCAAACCAGCATCTTCAGCAGAGTTAAAATTTCTCTCATGGAAGACGGCTTTTCTTCTGGCTATCACTTCAGCCAGAAGGGTCTCGGAGCTACAAGCACAAATGGCCGTGGAGCCCTTCATCATCTTCATGCTGACAAGGTTTCCCTCAGGACTAACCCAGCTTTCATACCCAAAGTGGTGTCCAGTGTGGCTCTCAACCAACCCATTCATTTGCCCACCTTTTTCCCTAACCCACAGAGCAAGGTGGAAAGGATCCTGCACTCTCTAGATGTGCACAGACAGCTCAGATTCTATGTAGACAGGACTAAATCATTCAGAAAGTCTGATCAGTTGCTGGTTAGCTTTGCTGCAGGGACAGAGGGCAAAGCCATCTCCAAACAATTCCTAAATGGATAGCACACTGTATCCATTTCTGTTACAAGCAACACAGAATGACCCCCTATGGGGTCAAGACTCACTCAACCAGAGCAGCCACCACCTCTGCAGCTTTCCTCAGAGGAGTCCCCACCAGGGACATCCTGGAGGCTGACCACCTGGACATCTGTTCACACTTTCACCAAATATTACCACCTGCCTGTCTTCTCCAAATCCAGGGTAGGCTTTGCCACTGCAGACTTACAGGGCATCCTAGCCAGCCTCTAGTCTCCTTGACTGCCTCCACCCTTTTCCTCAGCTTTGGGAATCAACCCAAATGTAATGACTGCAACAGTGAAACATGAAGAACATAGTACAGATGTTCTTCATGTTTCACTGTTGCAGTCATCACATTTGGGTTATCTGCTTGCAGGTAGCCCTCAGTCGGCCTGATTATGGAAGTCTTGGGTCCTGCATCGGTTGCTGTCTCATCTTCCATGACGTCAGGTCGTCAGGGGTATAAAGCATTGTAGCGGACGCCATTACATCAGTCTTTCTTGCCATGCGATGCCTGAAACAGAAGCAGTTCGCACGTGGCAGTTGGCAGACTCCTGAAATTTTCGTTTTCACGTTTCGGATCCGAAGTCTTCAACTAAGCTAAGTACCCCATTGGGGGAATCCTTTTTCTTGCTCTAAACCGATCTCAGTAAAAGTTAACAGTTGTATTTCTTGTGGAAAGCAAATACCTCATAAAGATTTTCATTCGTACTGCATTCCTTGCTTAGGCCCAGACCACGACATACCTCGCTGTCGGTTTTGTGCCTTAACTTTAAACCTTCCAAGCCCTGCTCAACTGACTGTTCTTTTAGGAGAAAAGATTGCCCTGCATGCAGAAAATTGGGAACTCGTTACTCAGGACAAATGGGTGCTAAATATAGTTTCCCAAGGATACAGATTCCAGTTCCATTCCTTACCAACCCTAAACGGTTGGCCAGACCTACCCCCAAATCAGTGGGCAGAGGCTCAAAAGCAAGTTCTCTCTCTTTTAAGCGTCAGGGCTGTTCACCTTTCCCAAAAGAAGAATGGGGACAAGGTTTCTACTCGAATCTTCCTGGTACCCAGAAAAGGCAATTCCTGGTGTCCTATCCTGGACCTGTCTATCCTAAACACTTTTTTGGTAATCCCAAAATTCAAGATGCTAACTCTTCATCATCTGCTTGCCATCCTAGGCAAAAATGCCTGGTTGGCAACACTGGATTTAAAGGAAGCCTACCTGCACATCCCAATAAGGGAATCTTGCAGAAGATACCTATGCTTCAGAACAGGCTACATGCACTGTCAGATGTTCTTTGCGTTTCACTGTTGCAGTCATTACATTCGGGTTATCTGCTTGCAGGTAGCCCTCAGTCAGCCTGATTAACAAAGTCTTGGGTCCTGCGTCGGTTGCTGTCCCTTCTTCCATGACGTCAGGTCGTCAGGGGTATAAAACATGCAGCCGACGCCATTATATCAGTCTTTCTTGCCATGCGGTGCCCGAAGCAGTTCGCAAGTGCCGGTTGGCTGACTCCTGAAAATTTTGTTTTCAAGTTTCAGAACCGAAGTCTTCAACTAAAGCTAAGTACCCCATTGGGGAAACTTTTTCTTGCTCCTTACTGATGTCAGTAAAAGTTAATAATTGCATTACTTGTAGAAAGCAAATACCTCAAAGATTTTCATTTTACTGTATTCCTTGCCTAGGTCCTGACCAACGACGTACCTTGCTGTCAGTTTTGTGCTTTATTTAATCAGCACACTATCCGTCATTGGTATATTTTCGCCTCTAAATATTTCTGTTCTCGGTTTAATTATCCAGAAATGTCGTCTGTTGGCCATCCGACTACCGGGATTCCGAAAAAAATGCAAAGATAAAGACAGAGACAGGCCGCCTAGGTCCAAAACTGCCAACGACGCTTCTCCTAAGCCAGTCGCCAGTTCGTCTGTACTCAGTGAGGTGCTTTCGCAGCCCCCGATACCCGCTACTTATGATTCGCAGGCCTCTACTGAGACCTATTCGGTATCCGGTATGCTGCAAGATGCTTCAACTATGGAACTCACGGATGTCTCTACCTTGGATGGGTCCAGAGCTGCTGTGCAAGCACCGGTTTCTAAGGGTGTATTCAGGCCTACAGACTTGCATATTAAACAGACTCCTCATTCTTTGCTTAGGCCTAAATCCCGACGCCCAGGCCACATGCCCAGGCTTCTATGCCTAAAAAACAAATGATAAGAATGACTGAAGATCTAATAACTCTAATCAGGGGTAGTCACCCCCCCCCCTTCTAAGAGGCCTAGGACTTTAGTTGATTATGAATCTTCTGATCAGGATTCTGTTTTTTCTGATTCGTCTGATAATCTGGATTTGCCCTTATCTACTTATGAAGATTCTGATGCAGAGGACTCCATTCCCTCTGCTTCCCCTCCTGAGGATTTTTCTTTTGGGGAAACCTTACATACCCTAAGGGAGCATTTCCACTGGGAAAGCCAGGATCTTTCTGATTCAAAAAAGAGGCTTAGGGATTTCCTTCTCCCACCTCAGCATACTCATCTACTAGACATTGTTGATGATGCTTTTTTGGAATCTAGTTTGGCCCCTGATTCCCTGCCTCCTGCTCCCAGAAAACCTGACAGATACTACAGGGTGCCTGAGTCCCACAAGTTCCTTTTTAAAAATCCTATTGCAGATCCAGAGACTATTTCACAGGGGCCCAAGGGCATTAAGGCTTCTACTGCTAAAAATCCTGCCCCTTCTGATAGAGACTCCAGGGCGCTGGATAGATGGGGTAAGAAGGTTTACAGTTCTGCAGCCTTGGCCATTAGGGCTTTAAACTGCCAGTTTCATATGTTAAAGTATCAGCAACATGTTATTGGACTGCTTAAACAGAAAATGATGTTGATTCCTGACTGTGTGGAAAATAAAGAATTACAGGATTTAATGCATTCTGCTGAACAAGTTGGAAAACATACTTTGCAATGTGGTTTTGATTCATTAGAGGCCTCTTGCAGGGCTGCTGTTACTGGGTTTCTGCTCAGAAGGCATGCTTGGCTTAAGGCACAATCTTTGCCTGATCATGTTAAAGCTAAGTTGTTGGATGCTCCTTTAAATCAGGACTGCCTGTTTGGCAACAAGGCTGAGGAAGGTCTTAAAAAGATGGAAGATGAAGCTAAATCTATGCAAACTGTTAAAGATTTTTTACAAGTTCAGCCTCCTAGATTTAGTAGGCACTGGCCCTCTAAAAATTGGTCCTTTCCAGCCCCTTCCAGGTCTTCTCAAGCCAAACCCAGACACAGCAAAAACCCCAGGTTTCAGCCCCAGGGGGGACACAGAACTAAGCAGTGGGGGGCCTCCACTCCCAAATTTGGGAATAATAAGACTACCCACTGGTAAACTGTCTCAATGACTTCCTTTTAAAATTTTCAAGCACTTATCAACTGACAGCCCCTTTGGGGGAAAAGATTGCTCTTCATGCAAAGAATTGGGAACTCATTACCCAGGACAAATGGGTTTTAAATGTAGTGCCCCAGGGATACAAATTTCACTTCCACACGTTGCCAACACCAAGTGGGTGCCCGAACCTACCCCCAAATCAGTGGTCAGAGGCCAAAAAACAAGTACTTTCTCTCTTAAGCATGGGGGCTATTCAGCTGGTACCAGAAGAGGAAAAGAGACACGGTTTCTACTCGAGACTTTTCCTGGTACCCAGAAAAGACAATTCATGGCGTCCTATCCTGGACTTGTCTACTCTAAACACCTTTTTGGAGATTCCAAAATTCAGGATGCTGACTCTTCACCAATTACTTCCTATGCTAGGCAAAGATGCCTGGTTGGCAACACTAGATTTAAAAGAAGCATACCTGCACATCCCAATCAGGGAATTTTGCAGAAGATACCTATGCTTCAAAGCAGGCAACACGCACTGTCAGTTCTCTGCACTGCCCTTTGGCTTATCTACTGCGCCCAGGGTGTTCACAAAGTGCCTAGCTCCAGTTATTGCATTTTGCAGGCAAAGAAATATTTAGATATACCCATACCTGGACGATTGTCTAATTCAGGTGGAAAGCCAGGACATACTTTTGAGTCATCTGGCCTTTGTACAAAGGGTTCTAACTTGGCTGGGGTACACCATAAACAAAAAGAAATCACACCTGGTACCCTGTCAACAAATTATATTCCTGGGAGCAAGCTTGAATACAACTTCCCAGATGGCTTACCTCACACCAGAGAAACAAATTCATTTGACAACCTACTCCAACCAAATGGCCACAAAAACCCTGCTATCTGCAAGGCAAATACTGCAAGCCTTGGGGTTCATGGCCTCCTGCATTCTTCTAATTCCATATGCAAGACTGCATATGAGGAAACTACAGTGGTATCTAAAAAGCCTATGGTGTCAACATTCTCAAGATCTAGAAACAATGATTCTTATCATACCTTGCCTACGCCTAGAGTTCCTTTGGTGGGCAGAGGCCTGCCACCAAAACAAGGGACTACCTTTCACACCACCCCCTGCCACCCAAACCCTAACAACAGATGCATCGGACTATGCATGGGGGAGTTCACCTGGCAGGGAAGTACATTCAGGGCAAATGGAACCCAAGTCAAATGCACCTGCATATCAATCAGAAAGAAATGTTAGCTGTACAGAATGCTCTGACAGCCTTCAAGGACCACATTCTTCCAGGACAACTAATGGTAAAGATGGACAACACCACTGTTATGTGATACATAAACAAGCAGGGGGGTGCGCATTCTTACCCCCTCTGCATAATAGCCATGGCATTGTGGAACACAGCCTTGAGCTACCAAGTGCACCTACAAGCTCAGTTCCTGCCAGGAAAATTAAATACACTGGCAGACGGACTAAGCAGAAACCTCATGGACCCACACGAGTGGAAACTGGAACCAAGGATTTTCAACATGTTGACAAGCAAATGGGGGAGCGCAGATATAGACCTGTTTGCCTCTCCCCAGAACTACCAATTGGACAAATTTTGCACAAGGACTCCCCACAAACAAGCCTGGAAAGTGGATGCTCTGTCCTTCAGCGGGAAAAATCTATCAGTCTATGCCTTCCCCCCTCTGCCTCTGCTCTCCAAAGTACTACTAAAAATCAAACAGGACAAACCAAGGATGATTTTGATTGCACCAGACTGGCCGCGCCAACACTGGTACCCCTTCCTGCGCAGTGTTACGGTTATCTCCATGGCACCTGCCTCAGACTCCTTCCCTGCTGTCTCAGCAGGAGAACCAGATTCTGCACCCACAGCTAACACTGAACCGTGCCGCCTGAATATTTACTTAATCTCTCCTTTACCATCCCTCAGCAAACCTGTGATCGATATCATTTTAGAGGCAAGGAGGCCTAGTACTAGAAAATCTTATCCTGAATAATGGAAAAGTTTCTGTGCTTGGAACCACTCTCAAGGGATGAGCACAGCAGCGCCCAATTTTTCTCTGATTTTACAATACTTAACTGAGATGCTTCACAAGGGCCTGTCTTTTTCCTCCATTAAAATCCATGCCTCAGCCATTTCAGCTCATTATAACACAGAACCTCCTCTCTTCTCTCATCCACTGCTCAAGCAGTTCCTCAGAGGGGCCAAAAATTTGAGACCACCCAGGAGAGCTCCAACCCCAGCCTCTAGGACCTTAACTTTGCCTTGGAGAAACTCACTCTACCTCCTTTTGAGCCAGCTGCTATTGCAGACTTAAAATTTCTTTCTTGGAAAACAGCTTTCCTTTTAGCAATCACTTCAGCTAGAAGGGTATCTGAATTACAGGCCCTTATGGCAGTGGAGTCTTTCATCATCTTTCATGCGGATAGGGTGTTCCTCAGAACAATCCATCCTTCATGCCCAAGGTGGTATCCAGTGTGGCTCTTAATCAGTCCATTCATTTGCCAACTTTCTTTCCCAATCCAGAGAATAAAGAGGAATGGATATTGCATTCCTTAGATGTGCACAGACAACTTAGATTCTACTTGGACAGGACTAAACCTCAAAGGAAATCTGAGCAACTGCTGGTGGCATTTGCTGCAGGGGCAAAGGGGAAGGCTATTTCAAAGCAAACCATTTCTAAATGGATAAGCCATTGCATTCATTTCTGCTATAAACACCATGGAAGACCTATCCCCTAGGAGATCAGACCTCACTCCACCAGGGCTGCATCTACTTCTACAGCCTTTCTCAGAGGCGTCCCTACCAGGGACACCCTAGAAGCTGCTACCTGGAGTTCTGTACATACTTTCACCAAGCATTATCATTTGCCAATTTTCTCTAAATCCAGAGCTGGCTTTGCCACTGCAGTCTTACAGGGCCTTATAGCTGGCCCTAATGCTATCTAAATTTCTCCTCCCAACCATTGCTTTGGGAATCTACCCAAATGTAATGATAAAGAACATAGTACAGTTGTGTACACTTACCATAAATGTAGATGTTCGAGAGTATTCACTGTTGCAGTCCTGGTTACCCTCCCTGCAGCCCCCTGACTTCTTTTGGCTATAACTTTGTTCTTGTTTACTATGCTTAAAGCTTTTTGGTGTATTTGCTCTTCTGTTGGAGGTGTAACCTTCCCATTAGGGGGGACACCTGACATCTGGGGCAAGAAAAACTGATGTAATGGTGTTGGCTGCATGCTTTATACCCCTGACTACCTGACAATGAGACAGCAACCGACGCAGGACCCAAGACTTTGATAATCAGGTCAATTGAGGGCTACTGCATGCAGATAACCCAAATGTGATGACTGCAAGGTAAGTGTACCAAACTGTACTTTACCCTCCCTCCAGCCCCCTGACTGCTATTGACTATACCTCTGTTCTTGCGTACTGTGCTTAACGCTTTTTGGTGTATTTGCTTATTTGTTGGAGGTGTAACCTTGTATATAATTGTTTCCCATTATGGGGGCACGTGACATCTGGGACAAGAAAAACTGATGTAATGGCATCGGCTGCATGCTTTATACCCCTGATGACCTGATGTCATGGAAGATGAGACAGCAACTGACGCAGGACCCAAGACTTTGATAATCAGGCAGACTGAGGGCTACCTGCAAGCAGATAACCCAAATGTGATGACTGCAACAGTGAATACATTCGAACATCTACATTTATGGTAAGTGTACACAACTGTACTTTTCCACTGTGCATTTCTAGGAACCTAGTTGAAGTAGCAACAAACACCAACTGTACCACAGCTAGGAAGTTTATTATATGACAGGTAAGCGCTTTCAGGGATGTGTCCCTTCATCAGACTAATGAAGACTTCGCTATCTGATGAAGGGGCACATCCCTGAAAGTGCTTACCTGTTAAACTTCCTAGCTGTGGTACAGTTGGTGTTTGTTTGCTACTTCAACTATATTTATTTTACACCAGCTGTTTTATTAGTTGGTAGAGGATTTCTGTGTTTTTCAATTCTAGGAACCTATTCAAGGTTGGGCTTGCTGTGGGCATCAGTGAAGGCATGTCATCCTTTTCCACAAGGGCTGTAACCCCTCATGACTATCCTGCCCCCCCACACACACACTTTGAAGCCAGCACTCAGCTGTAGTTTCTGGTTTCTACTGAGAGCTGTAACATGGAATTATACACCCTGGTCATGTAACCCACACTCTACTCCCACACCCAAAATAAAAAAAACAGAGGTAAGCCATGTCACTTCTGTATTCCCCATGCTAGCTCCAGTAAGTGCCCGAACCAGTAACTGAACTCTTGTCAACTTGGTCGTAATCAGGGCTTTACCCCTTTAGCCTTCAGCACCAGTGATGATTCTTGAGCTTATATTCCAGTGCTGAGTCTGAAAAGAATCCATGCTCGACCCTGGTTAATAAAGTAAAATAATAGTAAACTTGGTTGTCAAGCTGAAAGTGGGTATTTTTTGACTTATGATAGAATAAGTAGAGAGACTTTGTCATCCGAGGGTTTGCTGTGTATGGAATTCCAGCAGATTAGAGTGCTGACATTACTTATGGTGTTAACGTTTTTGGGTAGCCAGACTGCACACAATGTTTACAGGATTCTGAATTCTTTTTTGCATTTTGACGCATGCTGTTCTCAGGCAGATACTTCAGTTTTTGTGACTTGGATGCATCAGAGCTCATAGAGGTGTTGCTGTCATGCACAAGATGGTGTCCTTGGTGCAACCAGTTTTATTTCCAGAGTGATAAATGGGAACGTTTTGACGTGCTGTAGTGATAACTGCTACCAGACTGGTAGTGAAATCAGATTTACAGATGACTAAATGGGTTACCAGTAAGGGTGAAACCTTAGTGGGTAAGTTTCTCTGTGTAAATTGTCCTCACCAGAGGTCATCATCAGTTACATTTGTTAGTGCTGACCATTGAATGTTTTTTTTTTTTTTTTCAGACCAGTCGTTTTGTAATACCACACTTCATACACACAGTCTTGTAAATGCAGATGCATACAGATTACATCTGTACTGTCAGTTTGTGCCACTTTTAATGTGTTATGGAAATAACCTTAAAGATTTTTCCCTAACATTTCTGCTTGTTTTTTCTGTGGGTGATAGGTGAGAGAGATTTAAACGTGTCATACACAGTTTGTAGACTGGAAGAGAAAGTTTAAATTATGCAGTTAAATGTTTGTAATTAACACCAGAGTAATGATGGCAGTTTCAGTTATCCTTTTACTGCAAGGTAAACATTTTTGTATAACCCAATATTTATTTTTTTTACAGTTGTTAAAAAGACTTGGTCAACAAAATAATGCTGGTACATGACTTAGGGAGCCTGTAAGTAGTTGGCAGAGTATCCTTGCTTAAGGCACCGTAAGTAAAATTTTGTAGATGTCCCCAGTGGAGAACAAGATAAACTAGAGATTTGTCTTGTAATTGAACCCTGGACATTTGTACCTTTAGCCTCAACCAGACACTTGAAACTTGAATTTCCTATGTACATCCAAGTACTTAAGTCAGGAGTCACCCAAAATATTATATATTTTATTGCAAATAATAAACTTTTTTTAATGTTATGAAACATCTAAAAATCTTAATGAAAGAAGTATTAAGTTTTTTCAGCTACAAGGAAAGCTCTTTATATTATTTTATACATGGTCAGTACCACTTAATCAGAAATTCTGTCCATTACTTTCTCATTAACAGGTTCTTTTCAGATTACATGAAGTAGTTGGATTTCTGTTCCTACCTTTTTTAAGTTTCAAAAAAGGACTGAACTTGGAGACCACTGAACCCTGTTTTGCATGTTCCCAAATTCAGGCTATTCATGTGGCAATTGCTGCTCCCATTACTGCTGCCTTAGGTATTCCTGATCACAGTAAATGCAATTCACAAAGCACATAAGAAGCTTCCAAGGTTCTGGGTTGGACCTCAGCATGACCAGTTCACTTCAGTGCCTCCTGGCTCATTACTGCACCCAGAGTATTCAGTATGTTTCCCCAGTAGTGGCCACCTATAGTTTGTGACCATTTTAATCTCTGTTTGGACAGCTTGACTGCTGCAGACTTGTTTCTGTACAACCACTGTAGTTCTTGGAGTTCTCAGTCAGCCATTGCAGGTCGAATAATGCCCTGGATATGCTAAAGGAGGCAGATTGTTTGTTTTTCCATATATGTATAATATTTGCAGAGCAAGGAAGACTACAATGAATGTCTTCAGAGATGAGTTTTCTATAAGTTGTTGTAAAAATCAATCATTTTACATTGTGTAGTCATTTCTGAACTATCCCAGCAGCAAGTATTTTTAGTATTACTATCAGTACGTATTCTTATTTTCATTTTTACATACAGGAACATTGTTAAAAAAATTCATCAGCTGAAGGAGCTTCATTTGATTTCCGTTTCTTTATCACCTTCCTTGCTATTGCATGTTAACTCCAAAGAATTGTAAGATTACTGTTATTTATAACTAAAGGAACTGGAACATCAATGTTTTTGAAACAATACAAATATCTCAAACTCTTGAGAAATTTTAATTCTCGAATTCTTTGAGTTCTATAAACATATGTACCTAATCTGCTTTAATTATAGCATTACACGTCCATTCTTTTGATGTACTGTCTTTCTTAAACATAGAAATTTTATACAATGTGTTAAATATTCTATACAAGTACTTCCATGTAAATATTTTCCAGTATAAGCTAAAAGTAGTAAATTTAACAGAGTTTTGCAGTAGCATTATATTGAGTTCATTCAGTTTAATATAATTTGAATCTGAAAAACTCAAATTTCAGTAACATTTTTGACATGCTAAGTACATCATTTCCAACTGGCAACGTTATATCCTCCTTTGGTGTCTCCTGCAAGCTTGTCTTATATTTTGTTCTGCATTTGGTTTGCATCCATGTTTTTCTTTTGTTGTATAGGGCTTATGGTTGGCAAACAGAATGTAGTAGTCATAACAGCACTTAATATTCTGCAGGAGCTTACTCTGTGTGGATTTGCATTTTGTACATGTCTGCAGGCTACATTGTAACCAAGAAGACATCTTGTTGGTCATGTTTTCTTCTGCGTGGTGGCCAGTGACACCATATTTTCAGTTGGCAAAGTTGGATTTTACTTTAATTTTATGTATTGTTCTTAACTGAAGTGTGGCATTTCCTTTCAGTCTATTTTTGACCAGTGAAAATGTTCTACTTTATCATATGAGTTATTGTTCTTTTTTTAATTGTGGTGTGTGACTTTTCCACATGGGCCACTAATCAAGGAGCCTGAATCCTCACCACTGATGCTGGAGAGGGACGGTCACTTGGAATACAAATGGATACACTCAGTATTTCCATATGAAGACCTCTCTGCATCAAGTCCAGTTTCCCTTAAGAGCACGCAGGGAATGCAGTCAGCCTGGGCCCTGAGTTTCTTTATATCTGTCTCCCTCCAGGTCCACAGTAAGACTTCCCCATTGGTACAGCTGTAAGGTTAGGTCCTCAGCCAAGTGTCCAGACCAAGTCCTCCTCCAGCATCCTCTCTGCAAAACCAGTGCTTTGTGTCCCTGCTCCAAGTAGCTTACACACACACACACACACACACACACACACACACACAGATTTGATTTTTCTCACACACACCTGGGAAAGGCTGGCACAAATTTACCTGCTGTGCCCCCTTCTGTCCAGAGTATAATGTAGTTATCACTGTCACCAGACACTCCACAATCATCTACTCTAAGGCCCTTAATGAAGGGTGTCCAATTATACTGTGTAATAGTAATACTAATACAAATGGTAGTAGTTTACCAAGACAGCTAGGCCTTCTGGAGTGGCCCACACAGTGTCACCAAATAAATATAAGCACTCTCAAAGGTTAAATACTTTCTAAAAGGACCAGTCGCAATAAAAGTTTTAAACATATGTAATAAAAGAACATGAACATATTGAATGTATATTTACAGTAAACCACATAGTTCAAATCACAGGAAATATTGAAAGTAACATTGATGGACAGACTCAGACAAATACAGAAAAACAATGTCTAAACTAAGCTTCACTATATTTTCCTGACTGAATCTAGGAGAATTATTATTCCCTACTTACTTAATAGAGCAAGGCAGTTGATGTGGTGAATGGTCCTTCTTGTTGTCTGGTCCAAGACAGAATACTCAATACTGAGATATTTCTCTTTATAATATCTAAAATTTCCAATATGGCTGGCAGAATGACCTCATCTGGTCACCTGACTGTAGGTTCTCACACTGTTCCTCTTTGAAGCTTGAGACAGGATGTTAGAGTAGATGTGATAAGATGCATATCTAAAGTTTTGATAATGTTTATGGCATTGCTTGGGGTTTCCCCTCTTTTTACTGAATGAACAAAGGCTTCTTCCAGACATGCTGTCTCTGGTCCTTTTCAGAGCTGTGAGATAAGCACTTCCATGGACCAATAGGTGGTCCAATTAACAGTATTCTTCTTAAAGTAAGATGTAAGCTGGCATTTTAACCTCTTCTCTTCCAGTGTTGTTTGCTAACATATATACATACAGTGTCACATGTATATTCTTTCTCTGTCCAGCAGGACCCACTGTTGATACATTTGTTTAACACTAACAACTTTACAAATGCATCTTGATTTTCAAATGCCATACAGTTCTAATACATTTGTAAAGTAAACATTTGTGCGAATCAGTTTGATATTCAAATGCCATACAGTTCTAATATATTTGTAACACAAGCATCTTGTATAAGTCAGTTTGATATTCAAAGAACGTGTCATTCTTTACAGAACTCCAGCTGGCTATGGTGGCACTAGCCTTTGTATTCTTTGACTGTTCTTAACTTTTTTTTTTTTTTTGAGGCAGTCATTGCTTGCTTTAATCAACTTCTGGGGTATTCTTTGTTTTATCTGGCTTTACTGGGTGAGGATGGAAATGTAGATTGAGCTTGTGGTAAAAATTTACTAAATCAGGGAATGCTGTGGCACTGGAGTTTCTAGTTACAGCTGTAGTGTGATGTAGTAGTTTAATCAGATAAGTTTATACTTTGTTCATGTGTATTTACAAGACATGCTGTCCAAGAGGTTATTAATAAGCCTAGTCCAGTTTCCCAATCACCCCAGAGTGCACACTAGTTAAGAGGCTTGCTCACAGTCATAGTAGGCAAAAAAGCAGAGGGAATCAAACTTGAGACTATAAGAAACATCTCATGAACAGGTTATAGCCACAGTCCTCTGCACTAACTGCTAGACTTGATTTTTTTTTAGTTAGTTTCCTTAGAGCCTGTAGGGTCATATATTTATACAAGGATAATGACCATCAGTGTCTTTACAAGCTTAGCTGTGCAACCCAATTCTGTTTTGCCCAGAGTTCCTTGGACAGCTACATGGTGGGGTATGTTAGTGAAGCGGTAGCTAAGGGTTATGAGGGGGTGTTAGTTGGAAATTAATTTGCTTACTATTGACCACTGTCCATGGATCTAGTGTTTCTTTTGCGGTTTGCCTTGCAGATGTGCAAGAGATCCATCAGAGTTGGATCTGAGAACTGCTTATATGCTAAGCCTCGATCACCTCTCAGTAACCTGTAGGAGACAAGTACAGAGAGAGGTCCTTAAAGGGGTTCTGTGTAGGACATGTACAGTTTATGTACTGTAGACTTGTATTGTTGCATTTTGCATCATTTGTTACTGTTCTGTAGCTATTAATACGATTTATAGGTTCATATGTAGATACTAGGCTATTGGCCCTAGGGCCTATATAAGCCTAGCCAAAGGTACCCTGGCTTTCGCCACCCAAGAAAATTTTTTTCCGGTGCCACTGTCAAACAGAGCCACAGAAGTGATCCCCGGGGTGAATTTCCCACCTCCCATCCAATCATCAAGATTTTTCTTGAAGAGGGCTAATGAGCTTTGTTCGATATAGATAGGTAGTTTGTTCCAGAGTATGGGAAGTCTCTGGGACAGGAATCTATCCCTCCAGCATGTTTTGTTTATTGTGGTGACAAGGTTTAGGTCCCTAGACCGTGTAGCTCATAGCGGTTGGAATTTCTTGAAGTGGAGCATGTCTAAAAGCTCTGGGTTTGACATAGCTTTGTGTGTTAGGCAGCGATCGCCTCTGAGTAGGCGATATGTGACGGAGTAAAGCTGCAGTTTTTTGAGACTGTCTGTGTAGGGCATCTGTTTGAGGCCGGTAATCCTCTTTGTGAGGTATTTCTGTGGCCTTTCCAGTTGTTGTAGATGTCTTGTGAGGTACATACCAAAAGGGGCATTGTACTCTATAATGGGTCTAATGAGTGACGAGTAGAGGGGAACAATGACCTCTTTTTTTCCTGGATGAGAAACCTTTTGTGGTGGTGTGCCACGTAGAAGGATTTCCTGACTACTGTGGCAATGTGATTATCAAAGGAGAGACTACTGTCCACCTGTGTCCCAAGGTCTCTTATCACACTTTTGGTGTTAAGTAGACTACCGCCTATGTGGTAGTTCATGGGTACAGAGCTTTCCCAAAAGGGATGACAATGTACTTTTTGGCATTGAGCTTGAGGCCATGCTTTGACACCAGGCATCTATCTCAGCGAGGCCCTTTTTTAGGATGTACACATCTTTTGGAGTTTTGATTATGGCTCCTAGTTTGCAGTCATCTGCGAACTTCATTAGCCAAAGACCTTCTGTGTTGGCCTGTACTTCAGAGAAGTAGATACCAAACAGGAGAGGACCCAGGACTGAACCCTGTGGTACTCCACTTGTCACTGGTCTGACATTGGACTTGGAGTCTGCTACTTTCACAGTGTGGGTTCGGTCAGTGAGCCAGTTGGCAACCCATCTTGTGACATAGGGATTTATACCTAGTTTAGTGAGTTTATCTATAATTCCAGAGTGAGGAATGGTGTTGAAAGCCTTAGCGAGATCTAGATAGGCTGTGTGAACCACCTTACCCTCATCTACGGCTTTGGTGACTGCTTCAAAGAAGTCTGTCAGGCTTAGGAGACGTGATCTGTTTTTTACAAACCCGAACTGGGTGGGGTCCTGTGTTTGGAGATTGCCAGTGTCATTGTTTATAAGTTCCATGATGATAAGTTCCATAGCCTTGCAGACCAGGCTTGTTAGGCTAATGGGGCAGTAATTTCCGGGGTCTGTAGTGGCTCCCCCTTTATGGAGTGGGATGACTGTCACTGTGTGCCATTCAGTGGGCACATAGCCTGAGGTGATTTGTACTGCGATTCTGCAGAGTTTATTTTGGTTATTAGTTATGGCATTCTTTTGTTTAGCAACATTTATAATCCAGCATTTGTACTTGTATTTAGAAGGGCATGCCTGTTTACTTTATATATATATATATATATAAAAAAAAAAAAAAAGGCACTGTCCTGAGTAAATAGGGCTATTTAATATGGGTGCTAATGTGGCATTTGTTCTGTACCACAGCCTGAAGACTGTTAATCCTGTTTTCTGTTGGTTACTTAAGCGGTAGTAAAGGCAGTGAAAGGGAGTACTGGAAATTCTGCTCACTGTTCATTGGATGCCCTCAACTTTAATGTGTGAGAGCTGCACCTTCTGTTCTTGCACCCATCCACCCCTAGGTCAGCAACAGCTGTATATGGACTTCATGCCATTTATAAGCAGTTTCCTGTAGCCTGTGGTGCAAGGGTTTAGTCCTTCCACCTCCATCTGTCTACTGTGCAACTCAGAGCAAGTCACTTAACCAAATAGTGCTTTCAGGTTGCACCTGAAAAGAAACATTTATGTCCAGTTGTCATGCCCAGTCAATAAATGAATTATATATTAAAGTCAATAAGTTGTAACACACTAGCTTTTTTTCTGTTTTCTTCTTCTCAAATTCTTTAAAGGACACTTGCAGTATAAAAAGGGCAAAATGTATGACCTGTTTTTGCATTTTTATCTGTCATGTAGATTGGTAATTTATGCTGCATAAAACTTTGTAAACTCTACATCAGTAGTACCTTGAAGGAACTATGAGTTCTTGTAATATCAGAAACAGGTATTCCAGGAAACTTGGCCACGGGCATACTGAGACAGTGTAGCAACTGCCTCATGTTCACGGACACTCGTCTTCTACTTGCGAGAAATGCATCTACATCAGTAACCTGGAATCCATGCAGTCTAACTCAACAGTCAGTATTCCTATGCAGGGGTCCTCAATAAAAACTTGCCTAAACAACAGAGACCCCCAAAACACACTCAAACATTCCACACACAACACCAAACACATCACACACAGTAAACAACACACCAGTATCTCAAACACAGCCCATTAGGCATAACAATAAACCAATGCAACCCATAAGGCATAACAATAAACCAAACATACTAGTCATTGGTGATTCAGTAGTGAGACGCACTGATGTCCCCCTCACCAGGCTCGACAAGGAGAAGGTCATGGTCAGTTGTCTGTCAGGTGCTAGAATCCGCCACATTACGCATGCACTTGAAGTCTCTCCACAAAAGGTACAAGCATGACTCTGTCACTGTCCATGTCTGTTTGAATGACTTGAGATGTACCTCCCTGGACTATATGAGGAGAGACATGATTGAGCTGTATGTGTCCAAGGCAGATATAACCCCAGCTCTAAACAGCATCCTACCTTCACCAAGAATGATACCACAATACTAAAAAAAAGAATTGACTTCAACAATTGGCTTAGTTTCTGGTGTCTTTCCAAGGGGATCCAGTATCTGTCTGCTTGGGAGATGTGGTTGACAAGCCTTGAAGCTTTGCCAGAGATGACCTCCACCTGTCACCCCTGGGTTCTGGATCTTGGCCAAGGCTCTTGCCTCCCCCATTGTGCCTTTTTTAGTCTGTCCCAAAGACAAATCTTCCAGTATAAAGGATCTCTCAAAATGAAAATTGAAGGTCATGCTGCTTAAAGGTAGGAGCCTTAACCTGAAAATGCACTCACTGGAGGCTCTCCTCACACTGGAAGATGCGGGTGTCTGTGCAGTCACAGAAACTTGGTTCAGGACTGTGGAGAGGACCCCTGCCTTACCAGGCTATACCTCATTCCAGACTTCCCGACCCCAAAATGAGGTTGGAAATACGAAGAGTGGTGTAGTCTCTGTCTTCATTAAGGCAGGCACATCTCCAGACTGGTTTGCCAGCATGATGCACTGGAATTACTCCCAGTGGAACTGACAGTTGGCAAGGCACCCATCCAAGTTGTAGCCAGCTATAGACCCCCTCCATGACTCAGGACACCCACTCCTCCTACCTGTACCTACTTGATTCCATCAAGGTACCCCTTAACACTCTGATCCTTGGAGACTTCAACTACCTCACCATAGACTGGGTGAACGATTCCTGCACTAATGCACTCACCCAACAATTCCTTGACTTCATCACTTGTAATGCACTAGACCAGCTCGTGTCATCCCCCATAAGGGGGGAGAACATTCTAGACTTGGTTCTCACCAACATGGGTGAACACTGCAACACTCCCATAGTATGTTTTTCCGTGGTGAAATCAGATAATCAGTCTGTCCCATTCGAAGTTTCTATCCCACCCAACAAACCCCCAGCCATAACCAGGCTAAAAAATCTTCCCAAAAGCTGACTACAACCTCCTAAGGGAGGGTATCAGTTGCTTCACACCACTACTCCCCCCCCCCCCCCCAGAGGATGCAGACAACTATGCTGAACAGTATGCCACTGCAGTATACAAGCACCTGTACAACTGCATTGACTCAGCCATACTCAACAGAACTAAAACCAGCTCTTCAAGGAAACTATGACATCCTCTATCAACAGGTTTTACAACAAAAGGAAGAATCTGTTGTCCATGGGTAAAAAAGGAACAAATTACAAATTGGAAAAACTCCTTCCACAGCCTCAACAAGCAAAATAGATCACTAGTGAAAACCTCCAAAGCCAATTCTGAATTGAAACTAGCCTTTGAAACAAAAGAAAACCACAAAGCCTTCTTCAGCTACGTCAGGAACCTCCATGTCAAAGCCCGGGTTTATTCCGAATTAGTACTTAACAGTACCACTTACACTGATCCTGTTGACTTAGATAACCTGCTAGCTGATAGGTTCAGGGCAAACTTCACCCCCCTATATCCCCCAAAGGCCCATTCGACATCCCTGAAACTTGTCCCGCACCTCACATCTCTGTAGATCAAGTGTTAAAGGCCCTATCCAAGGCAAAAAACACAGCCTCTATGGGACCTGATAGTATCCCAGACTGTGTTCTGCACCATCTTCAGCAAGAACTAGCTTTGCCATTGAGCACGCTAATCAACCACAGCCTAGTTACAGGCTTCATTCCAGCAGAGTGGAGAATTGCCATTGTCGTCCCCTTGCACAAAAGTGGTGCCACTACTGACCTGGGAAACTGTTGCACCTTCAGCTTGATAAGTCTGATCTGTAAAGCCATGGAACGTAGTATTATGGCTCTCATAAACAAGGACATAGGCAATCTCCAAATGCTTGATGCTACTCAGTTCGGATTTGTCAGGGGCATCTTGCCTTTTGAACCTGGTTGACTTCTTTGAGACTGTCACCATGGCCCTGAATGGGAAAAGAGAAAGTCAGTACATACAGCTTACGTTGACTTGGACAAGGCCTTTGACACAATCCTCCCACTCTGACTTCATCGAAAAGCTAACTCAACTTGGTGTAAATCCCTGTCTCGTCAGGTGTGTGGCCAAGTGGCTCACCTATAACATCCACATGGTCAAAATAGGCACCACCACCTCTACCAGCAGATCTGTCACTAGTGGTGTTCCCCAGGGACATGTTCTGGGACCCCTCCTGTTAGTCATCTACTTCTCAGAGGTCCCGGCAAAGACAAAGGGCCTGTGGCTGACCACGTTTGTGGATGACTGTAAGTTGGGTGTTGTCATTGACTCCCTAAATGATATTAACATACTGCAAGAGGGTCTCACAGCAACAAATGACTGGTGCCAAAGTCCATGGCCTTAAGTTAAATTCAAAAAAATGTATTGTCATACCATTCAGCAAAAACACAGCCCCTACTGATTACCACATCAGATGAAACCCCCTTAGCACACAACCTGTGGTGAGAGACCTTGGGTACTCAGGTTGACAACAATCTCGCATTCGACCATCGTGTTGTGGCAGTGGTCCGAAAAGCCTTTTACTTGGTTCATCTCATAAGTAAAGGGACTACATTCAGAAAAAAGGAGGTTGTTATCTCTCCGTACCCCTGCCTCTATCCATCCATCCTCAACCCCTTTTCCCATTTTGCACATGGGGTCGGGGTGTCACTTCCACAATGACAATCATCTCGAGCCAAGGTTTACAACACCAGGTGGCTAGCCCTGCTGGTTCTCCTCCCTCATTAGGCCTATAATTGACTGTAACACCCTGTTTATGTACCTTTCCAAACACCTGCACCAACTGGAAAGGCCACAGAAATTCCTAACAATGAGTATCAATGGCCTCCAACACCTGTTCTATGCGGACAGGCTCACATCACTATCACACTACTCTGTATCATACAGATTGCTCAGAGGTGATCTGTGTCTCTCCTTCAAGACAATATCAGACCCTCCCCTACTAGAGATTCTCCATATCTGTAAGTCTAACTCCTTGCACATTACCCACTCAAAAGGCCCAAGTCTAATATGCAACATCAACAAAACCTGCTGGACAGACAGGTTTGTGTTCCTGAGGCTGCCCTGTCTCTGGAATAGACTTCCCATACATGTCAAACAGACTACCCCCCTGACAGTTTTTAAGCGCAACCTTGATGAGTAGATGAGAAATCACAGATTGTCCCAGGGCTTCACCCTTGTCCCCTCATTGACAGGGGTGACAGGTGCTGAATGAGGTTTCATTTTTGAAGATAAACTCTTGGCTAGGCTTGTAATGGCCCCAGGGCCATTAGCCTAGTTAACCTCCTATGAACTTAAGTGAAATGACACTCAGTAATTGTGTAGCGTTACCAATGAAGTAAGTGAAGCAACACACTATGTTTGTGTAATGTTTGCCATGAAATACCAGAGCTGAGAATTAAATCTACACAGTTAAAAAGTTAATGGATTCTTCTCCTCCCTTATCCTGAGGTGCAGTGACCCTGGAGTTGATCTGTAGTTTTGTGTGTACGTTAACGTTTAGTTTGGGGAAACATTTCAGGATATTTGTTTATTAAGTAATTTATATTTCAGTATATGCTATTATCAAAGGTGTTTTATTTATAATACCATGTATATAGTGTGATGAGATTGTGTATTTGAAAATTAGTGGTTTGTAGGGTTAATTTACCGAATTTGAAAATTGAGAAAAGTACCTAGTTCAGTTCATGCCGGTGCATTGTCTGAATGATTGTTGCCAGAAAGAAAACCCTGTGCAAAGGCCTAAAATGTAGTTACTTTTTTGGCTGTGGCTGGATAACTTCTAAGTATAGTGTAAAACAAGGTCCGAGCCAAACATAATTGAGAGTGATTAAAGACAAAAATTAAGCAGTCCTTTTACTGAAGGTAAAGAAAATAACAGTGACCCTCCCAAATCCCATTATATGTCAATGGCATGGGAATTCAAAGTTAGTTCCTTATGTCTGGCATGAGTCATACAAAGTCTTATGGGAAAGAGGCTTGAGGGAGTACAAGATCACATTGATGCATCAAGCCCCATTGGTAGCTATGTTGTGAAAAACAGGATAAAATTACAAATAAAGCATTTAGAGTGATTTTGAGGTGTTAAAATAGGTAAGGAAACAGAGTGTGAAAAAAAGCTTTTTTAGTTCTAGGATGCCGATTCCCTTTAATGTTACCAGCAGATTCAGGGACATTGCTGATCTGCATACCAGTACATGGTATCTTCCAGTAACCTTTACAGACAGATTCATCATTCGGTCACTCACTCATAAAATGATCATTCGGGATCATTGTGGGTCACCTATTCTGTGACACTGTCCTAAAGGACACTACACTAAGTTCAATTGCAACTACTCAGTATTTGCTAGTAATTCCATAGTGTACATTCATTTTGTACATCAAGAGCATTTTCCATATTGGGCCATAGAAAATGCAGCACCTTTCTATGTATGGTATGGGAATTGGCTACTATAGGCTCAAGTGTGTGCAGTGGCTGAAAGCACTGATGTTGTTCGTGTTTCACTGTTGCAGTCATTACATTTGGGTTATCTGCCTGCAGGTAGCCCTCAGCCGGCCTGAATATCAAAGTCTTGGGTCCTGCGTCGGATGCCGTTTCTTCTTCCATGACGTCAGGTGTATAAAGCATACAGCCAATGCCATTACAACAGTCTTTCTTGCCGCGTGGTGCCCGAAGCAGAAGCAGTTTGCAAGTGCCGGTCGGCCGACTCCTGAAATTTTCATTTACGAGTTTCAGAACCAAAGTCTTCAAAAAAGCTAAGTACCCCGTTGGGGATCCTTTTTCTTGCTCTAAACTGATGTCAGTAAAAGCTAACAATTGTATTACCTGTGGAAAGCAAATACCTCAAAGATTTTCATTCGTACTGCATTCCTTGCTTAGGTCCAGACCACGACGTCCCTTGCTGTCGGTTTTGTGCCTTTCTCAATCCTTGAACTGTACGTCTTCGGTCCATTTTTGTAGCAAACTATTTCAGTACTCTGTTTAATTATCCAGAAATGGCTTTGGTAAGCCATCCAACTACTGACATTCTGAAAAAACGTAACGATAAAGACAGACCGCATAGGTCCAAAGCTGACTATGACGCTTCTGTTAAGCTAGTCTCCAGTTAGTCGGTACTGAGGCGCTTTCACAGCCCCTGATACCCGCTTCTTCAGATTCGCAGGCCTCTACTGAGACCCATTCGGAGTCCAGTATGCCGTGAGATGCTTCTTCGACTATGGAACCTGCAGATGTCTCTACTTTGGATGGGTCTGGAGCCGCTGTGCAGGCACCGGCGTCTGAGGCTGTATTCAGGCCTATGGACTTGCATTTCAAATCGATGCCATCTTCTTCTTCAAGGCTTAAAACTCGACCCACGCCTAGCAAACCGATGTCCAAACCTCATGGTTAGGCCCACATGCCTAAAAAACAAATGATAAGAATGGCTGAAGACCTTATTACCTTAATTAGGGGAAGCCAGCCTTCTCCCTCTAAGAGACGTATAATTGATTTTCCTTCTGATTCTTCTGATCAGGAATCTGAAATTTCTGTTTCTTCTGATTACCTGAAATTTATGTTTCTTCTGATTACCAGGATTTGCCCTTAGTTACCTATGAAGATTCTGATGCAGAGGACTCCATTCCCTCTGCTTCCCCTCCAGAAGATTTTTCTTTTGGTGAAACCTTGCACACTCTTAGGGAGCATTTCTGCTGGGAAAGCCAGGATTACTCTGACTCCAAAAAGAAATTCTTACTCCTTCCTCAACACAGGCTTATAAATATCCCTCATGTCCTGGGCATTGTAGATGATGCCTTCTTGGAATCTAGTCTGGCCCCAGACACTTTGCCCCCAGCTCCCAGGAAACCTGACCGGTATTAGAGTACCTGACTCTCACAAGTTCCTTTTCAAGAATCCTACTGTGGATCCAGAGACCATTTCCCAGGAATCTAAAGGCATTGAGGCTACTACTGCCAAAAACCCTACCCCCTCTGATAGAGATTCCAGGGCCTTGGGACAGAAGGGGTAAGATGGTATACACTTCCGCTACTTTGGCCATTAGGGCCTTAAATTGCCAGTTTCATATGTTAAAGTATCAGTGACATATTATGGGACTACTTAAACAGAAAATTATGTTGATTCCTGACTGTGCTGAAAATAAAGAATTACAGGATTTAATGCATTCTGCTGAACAAGTTGGTAAACATACTTTGCAATGTGGTTTTGACTCTTTAGAAGCATCTTGCAGGGGCTGCTGTCACTGGGTCTGTTCTTAGAAGGCATGCTTGGCTTAAGGAACAAAATTTGCCAGATCATGTTAAAGCTGAATTACTGGATGCTCCCTTAAACCAGGATTGCTTGTTTGGCAACAAAGCAGAAGTTCTTAAAAAGATGGAGGAAAAAGCTAAATCTATGCCAACTGTTAAAAGATTTCCTACAAGTACAGCCTCCCAGATTCAGTAGGCATTGGCCTTCTAAGACTTGGTAATTTCCTGCCTCTTCCAGGCCTTCTCAGTCCAAACCTAGGAACAGATGACCACCTAGGCTGCAGTCATCTCAAGGTGCTCACAGGCCTAAGCAGTGGGGGGCTTCCACTTCCAAAGCTGGAAGTAGTAAGACAACCCCCTGTGGAAAACTGTCACAATGACTTAACCTTAAACCTTCCCAGCCCTGCTCAACTGCTTGCTCCCTTAGGGGGAAAGATCGCACTGCATGCAAAAAAAATGGAACTCTTTACGCATGACAAATGGGTTTTAAATATAGTTTCCCAAGGATACAGATTCCACTTCCATTCCTTACCAACCCCAAACGGTTGGCCAGACCTACCCCCCAAGTCAGTGGGCAGAGGCTCAACAGCAGGTTCTCTCTCTCCAAAGTATCAGGGCTATTCAACCTGCCCCAGCAGAAGAAAGGGGACAAGGTTTTTACTCAAGACTTTTCCTGGTACCGGGAAAAGACCGCTCCTGGAGTCCTATCCTGGACCTCTCTATTCTAAACACCTTTTTGGTAATCCCAAAATTCAAAGTACTAACACTTCATCAGCTGCTTCCTATGCTAGGCAAAGATGCCTGGTTGGCAACCTTGGACTTAAAGGAAGCTTACCTGCACATTCCAATAAGGGAATCTTGCAGGAAATACCTACGCTTCAGAGCAGGCTACATGCACTATCAGTTCTCTGCACTTCTCTTTGGCTTATCTGCTGCACCCAGGGTATTCACAAAGTGCCTAGCTCCAGTCATTGCATTTTGCAGGCAACAAAATATTCAAGTATGTCCATACCTGGACGATTGTCTAATTCAGGCAGAAAGCCAGGACATGCTACAAAATCATCTGGCATTTGTAAAGAAACTTCTAACCTCACTGGGGTACACCATAAACAAAAAGAAATCTCATCTAGTACCTGCCAACAGATTGTATTCCTGGGAGCAAGCTTGAACACAACTTCCCAGATGGCCTACCTCAAGCCAGAGAAACAAGTTTATTTGACAGCCTACTTCAAACTACTGGCCACAAAGACTCTGCTCTCCTCAAGGAAAATCCTGCAAGTCCTGGGGTTCATGGCCTCTTGCATTCTACTAATTCCCATATGCAAGACTGCATATGAGGAATCTACAATGGTATCTAAAAAGCCTTTGGTGTCAACATTCACAGGACCTGGAATCCGTGATCCCTATCATTCCTTGCATAAAGACAGTTCCTTTGGTGGGCAGAGGCCTGCTACCACAACAAGGGACTGCCATTCATTCTACCCCCTGCCGCCCCAACCCTAACAGCCGACTCATCAGGCTATGCATGGGGGGGCTCACTTGGCAGGGCAGTGCATTCAGGGCAAATGGAACCAGAGTCAGATGCACCTGCATATCAATCAAAAAGAAATGTTAGCTGTACTGAATTCGCTGACAACCTTCAAGGACCACATTCTTCCAGGACAATTATTGGTAAAGACAAACAACACCACTGTTATGTGGTACATAAACAAGCAGGGGGGAACCCACTCGTATCCTATCTGCAGACTAGCCATGGCTCTGTGGAACACAGCCTTGAGCTGCCAAGTGCACCTACAAGCTCAATTCCTGCCAGGCAAGCTAAATTCACTGGCAGATGACCTAAGCAGAAATCTCATGAACCCACACAAGTGGAAACTGGAACCAAAGATATTCAACATTTTGAGAAACAAATGGGGGAACCCAGAGATAGACCTGTTTGTCTCCCCTCAGAACTACCAATTGGACAAAGACTCCCCACAGCTAAGCTTGGAAAGTGGGTGCCCTGTCCTTCACCTGGGAAAGCCTCTCAGTTTCTGCTTTTGCCCCTCTGCCTCTCCTCTCGAAAGTTCGGATAAAGATCAAACAAGACAATCCAAGGACAATACTGATTGAACCAGACTGGCCACGCCAACACTGGTACCCCCTCTTGCGTAGTATGTCACTGCTGGATCCATGGCACCTGCCTCAGACCCCTTCCCTGCTGTCCCAGCAGGAGGGCCAGATTCTGCACCCCCAGCTTCAAACCCTGCACCTTGCAGCCTGGCTAATTCCCTGAGCTCTCCAATAGCATCACTCAGTAAGCAGGTGCTAGATGTTATTCTAGAGGCCAGGAGGCCTAGTACTAGAAAACCCTATGCTGAAAAGTGGAAAAGATACTGTTCCTGGAGCCACACTCAAGGGATGGACACAACAGTGCCCAGCGTACCGCATATTCTTCAATACTTAACAGAGATGCTCCACAAGGGCCTTTCCTTCTCAATTAAAATTCATGCTTCAGCCATTTCAGCACATTATAATACTGAGCCACACCTCTCCTCTCACCCCCTGCTGAAACAATTCCTCAGAGGGGCAAAAAATTTAAGACCACCCAGGAGAGCCCCTACTCCAGCCTGGGACCTTAACTTTGTATTGGAAAAGCTCACTCTTCCTCCTTTTGAGCCAGCTGCAACTGCAGAGTTGAAATTCCTTTCTTGGAAAACTGCTTTCCTTCTAGCCATCACTTCAGCAAGAAGAGTGTCTGAACTTCAGGCCCTCATGGCAGTGGAGCCCTTCATCATCTTCCATGCTGACAGGGTGTCCCTCAGGACCAATCCTTCCTTTATGCCCAAGGTGGTATCCAGTGTGGCCCTTAATCAGTCCATTCATTTGTCTACCTTTTTTCTTAATCCACAGAACAAAGGGGAACAAATACTGCACTCTTTGGACGTGCACAGACAACTAAGATTTTATTTGGACAGGACTAAGCCTCTCAGAAATACTGAACAGCTGTTAGTTGCCTTTGCTGCAGGGGCAGAGGGGAAGGCAATTTCAAAGCAAACCATTTTTAAGTGGATAGGCCATTGCACCCTACCAGGGACATCCTAGAAGCTGCTACCTGGAGCTCTGTACATACCTTCACCAAGTATTACCACTTGCCTATGTTTTATAAATCCAGAGCTGGTTTTGCCACCACAGTCTTGCAGGGCTTAATAGCTGGTCCTAATGCTCTCTAACTTCCTCCTCCTTGCCTTAGCTTTGGGAATCTACCTAAATGTAATGACTGCAACAGTGAACAGCCCCCTGACTTTTCTTGGCTATACCTTTCTTCTTGTTTATTTGCTTTTTGCAGGAGGTGTAACCTGATATATGTATATATATATATATATATATATATATATATATATATGTATAATTGCTTCCCATTATGGGGGCACCTGACATCTGGGGCAAGAAAAACTGATGTAATGACGTCGGCTGCATGCTTTATACTGCTGACTCCCTGACGTCATGGAATAAGAGATGGCATCCGATGCAGGACCCAAGACCTTGATATTCAGGCTGGCTGATGTCTACCTGCAGGCAGATAACCCAAATGTATTGACTGCAACAGTGAATACACTCGAACATCTACATGTATGGTAAGTGTACACAACTCTACTTTCTCTCTCAGAAGCAAAATGAAAATTCAGTTGATCTTTTACTTAAACATGCAAGTTGTAGCTAAGCAGATAAGCCTGTGTCTAGGACAAAGTTGACATCCAAACAAAAGAATTGGAGACTGGGAGAGGTTCAACAGGGCAGAGTCCCCTTTACAGAATGAACACGCACAGATACTTCTGTTCATAGGTCAACCTGAAGTCATCCTATAAATTGGTGTTTTTTTTCCTTCAGATAAGTTTACCTTCGTATATAAAACAGCAGAAATGCTAATGACTAGTAGCCACATAGTGTGGTGCATGCATATTTCATGAGTCTTCATTTCCTAGATTTTTTTCTGAGTCATCTTTGACCAGTTCCTTGCTCTTTGACTGCTCAACTATAGGCAGAGTATATTCCCAGAGCCGTAGAGTTTTTTTTATTCTTCTGCTGCTCAATTTTATCGTAGGAAAGCCAAGGTTATAACTCGAGGGTTGCCATGTGACTTTCTAGCACAGTTAAATTGTTAAGGCTAGCTTTTGTTTGTATAAAAGGCTGTTGGAGACTTGCTCTTGCTCTCTAGTGGCGACCCTGGGAAGGAGAGAAGTGTCATTCCTTTTTCTTGTATTGATTTAAGGTACAAATGTATGATGCCTTTGTGTACCACTAAGTGACATTATCAGAATACATGTGGGAGTAGATGTACACTTGGGACTAGGTAAGCTAGTTTTTGAGGGGAGCTTGCTGTTTAAAGACAATTTAGGGTAAGATAATGTGAAGCTCAAATGTGTTTCATACTTAAGGAACTGCAGTGCCTTTGTGCCTTTAATTGATTGGTGCAAAATAATTTCAGGGAGTTGGGGTGTTTGAAGTCCTGAAACTTCCTCTGAATAATGTCATCAAATTAAAAGTTAGTTGTTTATTTTTTAAGGAGCCACATGATTTTGTGTGAATTTTTGTCAAATGTGTGAAAAGCAGGAATCAAAGAGCTGGATTATGTTTTCTGTTTGCCATTTTTATTATCTCACTTCATGGAGGCCAGATGCAATATTCTGTAATATCAGGGAAAAGTTATAATGGCATTATTAGGTTTAAGTGGCATTTAGTGCAGTCATGGCGGTGGCAAACTGAGCACATGAAGTTGGCTTCAGAACTACATTGCTTTTCCCTGTGCTTTGTGTTAGGATGAATGGCAAGTTTGTGATTTTTACTGAAGCTGACCAGTGGAAAGATTGTCTGCAAAAGGCCATACCTAATTCACAAGCATTAGTAGTTTTTACCCCTCCCCAAATAGGGATTCTCTTTGCAGACTTGATTGCATTGTGAGTGCACAAATCTATGGAGACCAGGAAAGCGATAGGAAAGTAGAATTTAATTTCTTGCATGGCAGCCTATTCAGCTGGTGCCACAAAAGTGTAATTCATAATAAACTTTAGCTTGACTTCTTTTCGCATTTCTGTTTTTCAAGTATCTAATACTATAGCAACAACGTGATTCGCATTTCAGATGAAATGTTTGTTCCATTACAAAACACAACTGAAAAGATGCTGTTAGAGCTTGTCTAGTGGCTGTAGCTAGAGGGGATTGTTGAAGCTAAGTAAACTTTGTTCAGATGTAGGGTTTCTCAAGCACATTTAATAACTAATCCATAAAAACTGATTCCCTCCCGAAATTGGAGAAAGTCATTAATAGTTAACTGTATTTTCCTCCTGAGAGTAACAGGCTTTCAGTTCAGTTGTTTAAGTACTTTGTAAAAAAAAAAAAAAAAAAAAAAAAATTCACCTTTTAACATATGACTCAGAATTCCCATGCACATCACATTTTCCACAGTGTTTAGCTTGATGCCTGTATTAGAACTTTATACAATGGAGTGGATATAGGAGAATGTGTTCTGGTTTGAAGTTGTTGATGAATTTCTTCTGTCTGATGTGTTAGTGAGCTATGCGATAGTTTAATCAGCTTTTGTTTTCTTACTTTCCACACTGTGCTGTGCAGCAGCGATGGATACTTAATGCATGTTAGTGAGCATGCAGTTATGTCAGTCACACTGATACAAATCCGAGCTTACAAGGCAGAGACAGTCCATTAACCATAATCCCCTTGACAGCATTCCACCTCATAGGGCACCTCCTGTCCCAAAGAGTGTAAAACAGGTCAGGCTCAAGATGAATTTATGGGCACCTGTCCAATCATCAAGGCTTGCCTTAAACGAAGGGAAAGTTTCACTTTTTTATATGTAACAGAAGGCTATTCGAGAGGGACGCACTTAAGTTTAATTTAACTTTTTCATGTTAGTGGACTAACCATTTACTTTAGTATGAGGTGTTTTTTTCCTGCTTTTGCAGAAATGTCCCTGTTCTCTGTATACAGGGGATGCTGTCATGTTAAGTCTTCTCGTTCGGCCTTTTGTTGTAGCATCTTCACAGTAGGCATTGGTCAGTGGCACTGTGAATGTGATATCTAACTAGTTTAAAAACAAAGAATAATGCTCACTACACTCTGTTTGCCTGATAATAAACAAGACTTATAAAATGCAACAAAAAAAACAGGCTTAAATAGTGGGAAGTATACTTGCTGTGTTCAATTCAAGTCAGTCACAAAAGGTAACCAAATGTTCCACAAAAAGAAACGAAGCTGTAACCTACAAACCGCTTTACTTTGCGAACTCTTAATCCAGTAAAAAAGAGTCAAAATCACCATAGAGTGTTCATTCGAACCTACTCATCCACTGGGCAATAGCTTGTAGAAAAAACACGCAGCCAGCATGTAAAAATAAATCCAAGCGTCCAGTAGAAACCACGTTTATTAAAATAATTAGAACACAGGGCTGCTTAAAATAAGAAGCAAGAAGTTGCTTAAGTAGTTGTATTAACTAACCACAGATGATCTACAGGATGAGGTGGTGTGAATTGATGAAATACCCTGATGGATGAAAATCCTGTTCTTTATCACTGAAGCATTTCAAGGACTAGTGAAGCAGATAGAACTTCCAGAGCTGGAAAAAATATGTATCGCCATAAGAAGGGGAAACAGAAGTTTAGGTAGAAAATCATTGCATTGAGGAAAAAAGGCAGAAAATTGTGCTCATCCACAATCCAAGAGCAGTGGAGCATCGAGGTAATGTAATACATTCATTGGTCCAACGATGGCTTTATGTTTACTAAGTCTTCAGCTGCATTTCGGATATATTGTTACTTGGGCACAGAAACCACAACAGATAAAACACAGGAGGTTCTAGAAGAACCAGAACAGCAAATGCCTACGCTAGGAAGTTAACCTTAGATAGGTAAAGTCAGGTGGCCATCAGGTGGTCAGGTAAATAGAAAGTCAGGTGGCCATCTTTGATAGAAACTGAGAGGTCAGTTCACTGCTTCAGAAGCAAAGGTATTCATGCACAGCTAACCAGCCTGAGACTGTACAAGGGGTTGGTGAGCAGCAAAAGCATGATTTCTTTTGGGGGGGGGGGGGCACCTGGAGTGAGCACTGTAGAATGTGAACTTTGTAGGAGATGTAGCCTGTCATCCTTCTGGACTTTATAAGGGAGTGCATGTAGGGCAAGCTGGGGATAAACTTTGAGGGAAGCTTCTTTACACTACCCTGACATGACTGCCTACATTGTCTCAATTGGTGCGGTACTGTAATTATGTTTAGGTTCTGGCATTTGTTGTATGTGCCTTTTTACCGATTTGTTGCTATTTGATCTGGCTAGTGAAAAGGGTCTTGTACCAGCTAATTTACCTTGCAAACAATAAATAGATATGAAGTACTTGCCTCCTAATTACTGATGGATTTCTGTCCATCCTTTATTTACCTCTCTCTTGCTAGCATGACTAATGCCTTTGATAGATGCGGATGATAAATATGCAGCTTGGGACAGAAATGTAGCTAGAGTGGGTCAGGGGGAGCAGCCAACCTGGCGTAATGCATCAGGCATCGTGATCAACAGATGCATTTTTCAGTTTCATGCTTCTCATATAAACATGAGGGCATTAGGACCCAGTGCTTCTCTTTGGGGTAGAGAGGAATGTCAGATCAGAGAGTGTACCTTAGCAGCAGTAGTTGTAGTATTTTTGTTCACATGTAGAGTGTGAGGAAGTTTAGGGCCTGGAGCTCCTCTTTAGGAGAGGAGGAGATGTCAGAGAGCAAAACATGGGAGGTTGAGCCATACCAGATTGGAGACTGGACCTTTTATTTTTTGGTCCTCATCCTATGATTGAGGGGTGCCAAACCGGAGAGCAGCATCACACTAGACACAAAGTGAGACAGCTATGGCTGTGACTGAGGGAGACATTTTTTCAGTGCTGGGAAGTAAACAAAGTAATGGTGATGATTGATGAGGTGTTGACTGAGAATGATATTGAATAAATGCTGAGATACTTCACACAAGTTAATTAAACTACATAAGTGCAGTCCACTTACGAAGTTTTCAGTCATTTCATTCATAAAGTGTTTAGGAAAAATTGTAAAAAGTAGTGAAATCCTATGAAACTTGGCCACATATTTGGGAAGAATAGATGGACTCTCTGAAATGTCAAATCTTGGAGCTGTTGATGAGAAGAGTGTGACACCAGAAAGTAGCGAGAAAGGATAGAAGCCTGTATAACTGTTTTTGATGCAAAAGGAAAGTCCTCCGAATTTATCAACTCTTGATTCAAAATTTCTTAAAGTAGATACAAGCAGTGGTCTGGCAGTCACAAAGAATCTGGCTGTTTCCTTGTTGCCTGGAACCTGTTCAGTTAAGCCTGTAAGACCTAAGTAACATCCCACTGGGAAAAATAAATATATACAGGTGTGTGTGTGTACACATACATAGATGTTCTTCATGTTTCACTGTTGCAGTCCTGACTTGTGGGATTTCCTGCTGTGGAAGTCCTTGGCTGGCCTGATTACCAGTGTAAAAATCTCCCTCCTTCTCAGGCTGGTGGATGCCCTACCATGACGTTGGTATGCTTGGGTATAAAGGGAGCCAGCCGACGCCATGACATCAATCTTTTCTTGCCGTCGGAGCCCGAAGCAGTGTTTCAGTGTATTCGTTGGTCTGCACCAGCGAGAAGTCTTATTAAGCCAAGTATCCCATGGGGGAACTCTCTTAATTTCTCATGTCAGGTAAGGTTAACAGTTGTCTCTGCTATGGTAAGCAAATCCCACATTGAGACTTTCATACCTTGTGTGTCGCCTGTCTAGGCCCAGATCACAAAGTCCCTGGTTGCAGTTTTTGTGCCAGTTTGAATTCTAGGACTATCAGGTGTAGGTCTGAAATCTTAGCTAGGCATCTTAGTCTGCAGCCTTCTTTGCATCGTTTGATGGCGTCCACCTGTCATCCCGAGGTTGAGCCCCCTAAGTGTAAGAAGGATAAGGAAAAAAGACCCAAGTTTAGGGCCTCTGATGACAACATTCACCATCTGCCAGTCCCCCAAGGCTCATTATTGCTGAGGAAGGTGAGGCACTTTTGCATCCCCCTTCTGCGACTGCGGTGGTGGTGCAGGCCTCCTTGACTCTATGAAGTCCACAATTTTGTCGGCCTCCTCATCTTCTACAAAGGCCTTGGCTTTATTTGCCGGCCGGGTCCAGAGTTACTCAGCAGACCTCTGCTTCCAACACGCAATCTTGTACTGCCGAAGTTTCTTTGAGGCATCAGCCTGCATCGGTTCTGTGTTACAAAGAGACTGGCATCAGCAAGGCGGACATACCTAGGCCCAAGGCCAAAGCTACCCCTAAGAAGGGTTCTACCTCAGGCCCTATGCCTAGACCTACCTGCTCCCACTTAGGTTGTCAGCAAGACTTGGTCAAGTTAGCGGAGGACCTTATCTCCTTAGTTGGATCTAGGCAACCCCCTTTGGAGTCTTCCCAGGGAAAAGAAAGAGGGATTTTACCCCTCATAGGTTCATACTAGGCTATCTGCCCTGAGGCAATTATAAGCCTAGCCCGATTCTGTATGGCTTACGCCACCCCTTGATTTGAGTATACTGTGCCCTTTTTAAGGTTTAGTTTACTGTGCCTCTGTCTAATAGTGACACGGGAGTAATCCCTGGGACAAACCTACGATCCCCCATCCACCTATCGAGATTCTTCTTGAAGAGATTCAGTGAGGTGCTCTGCCTCACATGAACTGGAATTCTATTCCAGAGCGAAGGGAGCCTCTGGGTTATGAACCTGTCCCTCCAGCAAGTTCTATTTATTTCTGTGCTGAGGTTCAAGTCCCTCCAGCATGTGGCTCTAAGGGATTTAGATTTACTGAGGTGGAGCATGTCCATTAATTCTGGATTTGACATATCTTTGTATGTCAGGCATAGATCGCCTCGAAGTAGGCGGTATGCAGCTGAGTAGAGCTGGAGTTTTTTTAACCGAGCAGCATATGGCATCTGTTTGAGACCCTTGATCCTCTTGGTGAGATACTTTTGGGGTCTTTCTAATTACTGCAGGTGTCAGGTAAGGTACATCCCAAAAGAGGCATTGTATTCTATGATGGGCCTGATGAGGGATGAATAAAGGGGCACGATTACCTCTCTTGATCTAGATGTGAAACCCTTCGTGATGAGGTGGGCTATGTAGAAGGTCTTTCTAACCACTTTGGCAATGTGGTTTTCAAAGGAGAGATTGCTATCAACTTGGGTCCCCAGGTCCCTAATAACTTTCTCTGTACTTAATGGGTTTCCGCCTATGTGGTAATTTGTGGGCACATTGTTTTTGCCAAAGGGTATGACTATACATTTTTTGGCATTTAGCTTTAAACTATGGCGCTGGCACCAGTTATCTGTCTCTGTGAGACCTTTTTGAAGGATGTTTGTGTCAGCTGGAGAGTTGGTTATGGCGCCCAGTTTGCAGTCGTCTGAGAACTTGGTGAGCCATAGTCCTCCCACGTTTGCCTGTACCTCGGAAAAGTATATACCGAACAAGAGTGGTCCCAGGACAGAACCCTGTGGGACGCCACTTGTGACCGGTTTCGAGTCTGACATGGCTCCAGCAACTCTCACTCTGTGGGTTCTGTCTTTGAGCCAGTTTGCGACCCATCTTGTGACATAGGGGTTTATATTTAAGCTGGATAGCTTATCTATGATGCCCGAGTGTGGTATTGTGTCAAATGCCTTTGCAAGGTCCAGATAGGCTGTGTGGACTACCTTCCCTTCATCTATGGCTTTGGTGACTGTTTCGAAGAAGTCAACCAGGTCTCTTCCTTGACTCAGTACTTTCAAAATATTATGCAGAGACCATGCCTGTCAGCCAGGCAATTCCTCAGAGCATTAGGCTACATGGCATCTTGTATCCTCATAATCTGTCTGGCCAGGCTACACATGAGGATGCTCAAGTGGTTCCTCAAAAGTCTGTGGTGCCAGCACTCAGTCCCTGGAGGCAGAAATTCAGCCTATCCCTTATCTCATGGAGGAATTTGCATGGTAGACATGGGTGGTGCCCAGAATCTGCATCTCCCCTTCAGGTTCATCCCTCGGGGCCAAACCTTAACCACAGATGTCTCAGAGACAGCCTGGAGGGCTTATTTCCAATGCTTTCAGTCCCAGGGCAGATGGGAAGATCAGTTCAGACACAAACTGGAAAGATCTGATGGCAGTGCAAAAGGGCCTTCTGGATTTCAGAGATCAGTGGAAACCAGGGGATGTTCATCGTGTTACCCTGCAGCAGTCATCACACTTGGGTTATCCTGTCGTCAGGTGGTCCCGCAGTCGGCCGGAATTCCAAAGTCTTGGTCCGGCATCGGTTGCTGTCGCTTCTTCCCTGACGTCGGTGCGCCAGGGGTATATATAATGCAACCGACGACATTTTCTTCAGTCTTTCTTGCAGCGCGGTGCCCGAAGCAGAATCAGTTCGCAAGTGCCGGTCGGCTGACTCCTGAGATTTTCGAATTCGAATTTCAGACCGAAGTCTTCTGTAAAGCTAAGTACCCTGTTGGGGAAACTTTTCTTGCCTCAGACCGATGTCAGAAAAAGTTAACAATTGTATTTCTTGTGGGAAGCAAATACCTCATAAGGATTTTCATTCTTATTGCATACCTTGCCTAGGCCCAGACCACGACATCACTAGTTGTCGTTTTTGTGCTAGGTTTAATAAGCGTACTATTAAAAGACGCTTTGATTTTGCACGACACTACTTCGGTAGAAAATTTAACTACACTATGCCGTTGGAGCAACCAACTACCGGCGTGCACAAAAAACGCAGGGATAAGGACAGACAGCCCAGGCCTAAGCCAGATTCCGAGGCCTTGGCTGGTCCGGTCTCCGGTCCTCAGTGAGGCTCCGACGCAGCTCCTGACTACCGCAGATCTGGAACCTGAGACCGCTCCGGAACTTTTGGCGGAATGTACCAGGCCGACGCAGCCATTTTGTTCAGGCCCTACTGACGACATTGCTGAAAAAGATGGTGCTGCAGAAACGCCATCGGTTTCTGAAGGCGTTTTCAGACCGACGCTCACCATTAAAATGTATCCTAAGACGATTAAATCCAAAAGGACTGCACTTCAGTCCCCTGTTCAAGGCCCCATGCCTAAGAAACAGATGCTCAAAATGGCTGAAGATTTGATCTCTTCAATCAGGGGTTCCCAGCCCCCTCCTGACAAAAGGCCTAGACAAGAGGAAGATTATGCATCCTCTGAACAAGTGTCCATTTCTTCAGATTCCTCTGAGGACCAAGATTACTCCTTCTCCCCTTATGAAGATTCTGATGCTGTGGATTCCATTCCCTCAGCTTCTCCTCCTGAAGACTACTCCTTTGGGGAAACTTTACACACTATGAGGGAACATTTTCACTGGGAAGGTCAGGACTACTCTGACTCGAAGAAAAGGCTCAGAGACTTTCTTTTACTCCCCCAGCACAGACCACTTGCCATCCCACCAGTTTTAGACATTGTGGATGATGTTTATTTAGAATCCAGTTTGAACCCAGACTCTCTACCTCCTGCTCCAGCCAAGCCTGACAGATACTATAGAGTGCCTGATTCCCACAAATTTCTTTATAAAAGCCCTGTTGCTGACCCTGAGACAATCTCCCAGGGTCCCAAAGGGGCTAAGGCTTCTATGGCTAAAAATCCTGTACCCTCTGAGAGGGATTCCAGATCACTAGACAGGTGGGGGGAAAAAGGTTTACACCTCAGCCACTCTAGCTATGAGGGCACTAAATTGCCAATTTCACATGCTTAAGTATCAGCAATTTCTAATCTCTCAGTTAAAGCAAAGAATGACCACTCTCCCTCAACAGTCTGAATTGAAAGAAATGCAGGATCTGTTGCATGCAACTGAACAGGTGGACAAACATACCTTACAATGTGGGTTTGATTCTTTGGAGGCCTCCTGCAGAGCAGCTGTCACTGGGTCTGTTATATGTAGGCATGCTTGGTTAAAGGAACAAACTCTGCCTGATCATGTTAAAGCAAAGCTTCCAGGTGCTCCCTTACAGCAGGGTGTTCTTTTTGGAGTTAAAGCAGAAGTCGTCTTAAAGAAAATGGAGGATAAGGCAAAATCTATGCAGACAGTCAAATATTTCCTACAAGTACAGCCCCCTCGCTTCAGCAGAAACTGGCCAACAAAAAATTGGTCCTTTCCAGCTACTGACAGACCACAAAGGGGTAAATACAGACGTCCAAGAGGCAGAGGACAACCACAAGCCCAGTACAAACCTCACCAATGGGGCACTACAACACAGAAGGGAGGAGAAGACAGGTCCCAATCTACCAGAAGGCAAACTCAATGACTTGCACCTTATCTGGCCAAGCAACACTCTCTTGGTAGCCCCCTTGAGAGGAAAACTCGCACTTTTTTCAGACAACTGGCACATTGTCACAAATAACAAATGGGTCCTAGACATAATTTTACGAGGATACAGATTCCATTTTCACACCTTGCCACTGAAAAGAGGAATGCCAAACCTGCCACAAAATCAATGGGCAGAGGCACAAAAACAAATTACGGCTCTCATGGACATGAGCCATTCAGCTGGTACCTACTCGAGAGCAAGGTCAAGGATTTTACTCAAGACTTTTTCTAGTGCCCAGAAAGGACAATGCCTGGAGACCAATTCTGGACCTTTCAGTTTTAAACACCTTCTTACAAATACCCAAATTCAAGATGCTAACACTACAGCAGCTTCTTCCCATGTTGGGCAAGGAAGCATGGCTAGTAACGTTGGACCTCAAGGAGGCATACCTGCAGGTCCCTATCAAAGTTGCAGAAGATACCTCTGTTTCATTGCAGGTTCAACCCATTACCAATTCTCTGCACTGCCCTTTGGCTTCTCTACTGCACCCAGAGTCTTCACAAAATGCCTGGCACCAGTAATTGCATACTGCAGACAAAGAGGAATTATACCCAGTCCTGGACGACTGCCTCGTCCAAGCAGAAAGCAAGGACATTCTCTTACATCATCTGGCTTTTGTAAAACATCTACTAAATTGCCTGGGGTACACAGTAAACGAAAAGAAATCAAAACTAGTACCCTCACAAAATATGACATTCCTGGGTGCCAGCTTGAATACAACTGCCCAGAAGGCTTATCTGACGCCAGACAAACAACTACAACTGACTCAATATTTCAAAACAATGGCAACAAAGACCCAATTAACTGCAAGAAAAATTCTGCAGGCCTTGGGATTCATGGCATCTTGCATACTACTAATACCATTTGCAAAGCTGCATATGAGGAAATTACAGTGGTACCTAAAAAGCGTATGGTCTCAACACAGCCACAGTTTGGACACGATATCTCTCATTCCCTGCCTACAACAGGAGTTTCTATGGTGGTCACAGGCATGTCACCTCAACAAGGGTCAGCCTTTCACCTTGCCCCCAGCCAGGCAAACTGTCACAACAGATGCATCAGACTATGCCTGGGGGGCACATATGGCAGGACAGTGCGTTCAAGGCGTATGGACTGCAGATCAAAGGAATCTACACATCAATCAAAAAGAGATGCTAGCTGTACAGAAAGCTCTGACAGCCTTCAAGAATCTATTACATCCAGGACAACTTACAATAAAGACGGACAACACCACAGTAATGTGGTACATAAACAAGGGGGTACTCACTCCTACCCTCTATGCAGGCAAGCGATGATCTTATGGAACACAGCTCTGGCTTACCAAGTTCAGTTACAAGCTCAATTCCTGCCAGGAAAGAAGAATACAATGGCAGACTACCTCAGCAGAAACATCATGGATCCCCACGAGTAGAAACTAGATCCACAAGTATTTACAATGATAACTCAAAAATGGGGCCTTCCAGACATAGACCTGTTTGCCAGTCCTCAAAACTATCAACTAACAAAATTTTGTACAAGGACACTTCACCATCAAGCTTGGAAAGTGGACACACACTCTTTCAGTTGGAAAAACCTGACAGTGTATGCCTTCCCCCCATTGCCTCTCCTCACAAAGGTACTTCTGAAAGTCAAAAAGGAGAGACCACGACTGATTCTCATAGCCCCAGACTGGCCATGCTAGCACTGGTACCCACTATTGAGGAATATGGCCCACGGCCCACCTTGGATATTACCACAAATTTCCCATTTGCTCACACAACAAAACAATCAGATTCTTTACAGCCAGCTCAAAAACCTTAAATCTGGCTGCATGGCAAATCAACTAAGCATCCAGCCAGCTCCTCTTTCCCAAGCAGTTATGGATGTTGTTCTGGAAGCTAGGAGGCCAAGCACCAGGAAGGCTTATTCGGACAAATGGAAAAGGTTTTGTGCCTGGAACCAAGCTAAAGGCCAAGACACAATTCAGCCTCACATTCTTCAGTATTTAACTTTCTTTCTCCTCCATTAAAATCCATGCTTCAGCTATTTCAGCCCACTACAACACGGATCCACACTTATTTTCACATCCACTTCTAAGGCAGTTCCTCAGAGGGGCAAAAAACATTAGGCCACCCAGGAGAGTACCTATACCAACATGGGACCTAAATTTTGTTCTGGAAAAACTAATGCTACCTCCCTTTGAACCAGCTTTCTCTGCAGATCTTCAGTTCCTATCATGGAAGACTGCCCTGCTGCTAGCAATAACTTCAGCTAGAAGAGTCTCAGAGCTGCAGGCACTAATGGCAGTGGAACCTTTCCTCATTTTTCATCAAGACAGAGTTTCTCTACGAACTAATCCTTCCTTTATGCCTAAGGTGGTTTCCAGTGTGGCTTTAAATCAAACCATCCACTTACCCACCTTCTTCCCAAATCCTCAGAACAAAGGTGAGAGACTCCTGCATTCCTTGGACATTCACAGGCAACGTCGTTACTACTTGGACAAAACTAAGGCTTTCAGAAAGTCTGACCAGCTGTTTGTATCCTATGCTACAGCTTCACAAGGGAAGGCTATATCAAAACAAACCATTTCCAAATGGATAGGTCATTGCATACGTTTCTGCTATACCCATCATGGAAAACCAGTTCCTGCTACCATTAGGCCCCACTCTACCAGGGCAACAGCTACTTGTACAGCCTTTCTCAGGGGGGTTCCAACCAAGGAGATTTTGGAAGCTGCAACTTGGAGTTCAGTACACACCTTTACCAAACACTATCACTTACCACTTTACTCTAAGACTAGGGCGGGCTTCGCCACTGCAGTTCTGCAGGGCCTTCTAGCCTCCTCTAACCCTCTATGATTCCTCCACCCATCCTTAGCTTTGGGATTCAACCAAAGTGTGATGACTGCAGCAGGGTAACACGATGAACATAGTACAGTTTTGTACCTACCATAAATGTAGATGTTCGAGTGTACACCCTGTTGCAGTCCAGGTTACCCTCCCTCCATCCCCTCTGATCTAACTGGCTAAATCTCTACAATACCTTCCTGATGTATTTGCTTATAGCTGAAGGGATTTTGTGTTTGTGCAAAGTTTACTCAATTTGGTACTAATTACTGACCACCTTTTTGGGGGCACCTGACATCTGGGGCAAGAAACTGAAGAAAATGGCGTCGGTTGCATTATATATACCCCTGGCGCACTGACGTCAGGGAAGAAGCAACAGCAACCGACGCCGGACCAAGACTTTGGAATTCCGGCCGACTGCGGGACTGCCTGACGACAGGATAACCCAAGTGTATGACTGCAGCAGGGTGTACACTCGAACATCTACATTTATGGTAGGTACAAAACTGTACTTTCTGCTTGTCAGTCAGATAACACCACAGTCATGTGGTACATAAACAAGGGGGCGCACCCACTGTTACACTCTTTGTCGTCTAGAAATACAGGTCTGGGAGACAGCTCACTCTTTGGGGTTGCACTCATGGCACAGTACCTCCCAGAGACTTGAAACACTCTAGCAGATCATCTCAGCAGGAACTTGATGAATCCCCCACAAGTGGCATCTGCATTGGAAAACACTTCTCAGCATAGTCCAGAAATGGGGATCCCCACAGATAGACCTCTTTGTCACCAAAGAAAATGCTCAACAGAAAAGATTCTGCTCCAGGGGCAAACTACCTACAAGCCTGGAGGGGACAGATCCTTCCTCCTTCCTTTGGAGTCACCTGTTCCTTTGTGTTTCTCCCCTGCCCCTTTTTCCAAGGGTCCATCTAGAAATCAGGGAAGAAGGCCCAGGGGTCATCCTGATAGCCCCAGACTGGCCAGGGCAGTACTGGTATCTTCTGCTTCTTTAACCAATGAAAAACCATGGCAGTTACTTTAGAGAGTGGACCTTTTGACTGGGGACAAGGAGAGGTTTGTGCATCCCAACCTATATACTCTCAAACTCTCAGCCTGGATAATTCCCCGAAATACTACTCTGAGCTCACCCTAAGCAGACAAGTTCAAAACATCGTCAAAGAGGCTAGAAGGCCTAGTACTCAGAAATCATACTCTGCCAAGTGGAAAAGTTTCTCCAGTTGGTGTCAACAGCCAGGCCTCAATCCCAACTTGGCCACTATCTCTGCCATTTTAGATTACTTGGCTCCCCTGGTGGGACAGATGCCTATGCTTTTCTTCCATCAAAATTCACACCTCTGCCATTTCAGCCCACGTCCCTACTTTTCCAACCGCGTGATGAAACAATTCCTTATGGGAGTGGTTCACACCAGACCTTCCAGGAGACAACCCACACCTCCAGGGGACCTCAGTTTTGTTCTAGAAAAATTAACGCTACCCCCCCTTTGAACTGGCAGTTTCTTCAGATTTAAAATTATTAACCTGGCAGACTGCCCCTTTACTGGCTATTACCTCAGCTAGGAGGGTCTTTGGGTCTTTGCAGGCTCTCATGGCAGTGGAACCTTTTCTTATATTCCACCCAGACAGAGTATCATTCAGGACTAATCCATCCTTTATACCCAAGATAGTCATGGACACATCCTTGAATCAAGTCATACACTTGCCCACCTTCTTCCCCAAACTTCAGAACCAGGGGGAAAGAATCCTTCATTTCTTGGATGTGCACAGACAGCTTCACTACTATGTTGACAGAACTAAATCTTTCAGAAAATCAGACCAATTTTCTGTCCTTTGCCATTGGCCTTGAAGGATAAACAGTCTCCAAACAGACCATCTCCAAGTGGATTTCCCACTGTATTTCCTTTTGTTACAGCCATCATGGCAAAAAGCCTCCTGATAATGTAAGAACTCACTCCACTATGGCCACTTCTACCTCTACATCTACAGCCTTTATGAAAGGAGTACCTACCAAAGACATTTTGGAAGCTGCTACCTGGTTGTCTGTGCATACCTTAAGCAAACACTACCTTTTACCAGCCTTCTCGAATTCTAGAGCAGGATTTGCCACTGCCATCTTGCTTGGGCATCCTTTCTTCTGTATAATCTACCTTCCACCCTCATCTCAGCTTTGGGAATCATCCCACAAGTCATGGACTGCAACAGTGAAACACGAAGAACATAGTACAGTTGTGTACACTTAACAGTAAATGTAGATGTCTGAGTGTATTCACTGTTGCAATCTTCTTTCCCTCTTTTGCCTACAGTAGTAGTCTGCTTCTGTTTTCTTCACTAGCCAGAGGACCTTCTGGGTGTTTACCTGCAGGGCCCCCTTTTTCTACCTTTGACCCTTGCTTATGGTGCATTTTCAGGGCTCCTACCTTCTAAGGGGCAAGAAAATGATGTCATGGCTTTGGCTGGCTCCCTTTATACACAAGCTTACTGACGTCAGGGAAGGGGGTCCACCAGTGTTAGGAGAATGGAGATTTTTACTTGTAGTCAGGCCGGCCAGGTGTTTCCACAGCAGGAAGTCTCACAAGTCAGGATTGCAACAGTGAATACACTCAAAGTCTACAGTTATGGTAAGTGTACACAACTGTACTTTCTTAAGGGGTCTCTGCACCTAGAAAGACTCCCTCCTTGAAACATGTCAGAGTCCTCCTTTGAAATCCTCATAAAAACCCGTAGGTTCTTAGGACTTGAATTTCATGCTAATAAACTTTGCTATCATTTTTTTGAGTCTGTCTCAGATGTGACTGTTAATAAATATGGTTGCAGTAGCTAACCATTAACCCATCATCATGTCCTCTTTTTTCCCCCATTTTCGTACTTTGGGTAGGGATGTCTCATCAGCTGTCACCAGCCCTGTCTATTGAACAGTCATGCTTTAACCTTGTGTAGGTTTCAAGCCCCTTCTGTCGCAGCTTTTCCTTTGCAGAAACTATCCATCTTGTGGCTGGATATCGTCCTTTCCTCTTGTTCTCACAAGAATTGTTTTCTACTTTACTGCATTTGACCCTAACCCCTGTAGTTTGTTCTCCTTGACCTTCTGTGTAGCTGGAGCTGTTTTTGCTTCTGCTCTATTTTTATTTTTTTATCTGTGCACAGTGTGCATCCTGTCGGACTTTTCTGGAAGCTCATCTCCCTCACCTCATGCTTCTCAGCTGCTGCTTCTCCACTGTCCAGGTTTCTGGGACATACAGAAGCATTGATTGCTCAGTGGTTAGCTTCTTTGGCATTTCTCTGTTGTGCACTATCCCTAGCACAGTGCCTGTTGGCTGCAGCACCTTTGATTTTAGTGTTCATTGCCTTCGTCAGACTTCCCTTTTTCTCATTCACCTCTCCTAGATAAATGAAGCTATTAATATGTTCCCCTTCTATGTCAATTGCCAACTTTTTCTGATTTTTCCCATTTGCTTCTATGACCGCTGTCTAGTCTGTACTCCATCCTCTGTGCCTTCAGTTTTGCATTCCAGTCTCCTGTCATTGTCTGAAGCTCCTGTTGAGTTTGCTTGTAGTGCAGAATTGTCTGCATACAACAGCTTTGTTGGTCTGTCCCCTCCAACCTTTTTGCTGATGTAGTTCACCAGTATTAACAGTGGACTCCAAATTGAATCCTGATGCACACGTACTCCCCAGTGGGAGCCATTCTGTCAGTTTAAACACTATTTGTACTTGTGCCACTGGGTTCTTGTACATACACTAATTCTACCTGTGCTTCCGGGACTTCGAACCACCACAACTCTTCCCAAGTCATTTTTCTTGGGAACCTTGTCCTATGCTTTTTCTAAGTCTATGAATGCCCGTTTTCTTTACTATCAAGTTCTTCTCCACTGTCTTTCTCAAAGCAGACATTGTTGGTTGCACTGCATCCAGATCTGGATATGAACTACTCATCTCCCATCTTTCTTTGTACCATTCTGTCTGTTCGTTTATCTTTCAGCCTTCCCAGCACTTTCATGTTGACAGAAGGTTGATGTATGTATTGCTCACTGTTGTGTCCCCTCCTCAGCTTTTGTACACTGGAATTTGAGAAACGCATTCCTTTCCATATTGTGGGTACTATAGTCGGGAGCCATTTCTCCCCCAACTCACCCAACTTGCTTGTATCTGGTGTGACTTTATTTTTGCCTGCTGCTTTCCCAAATTTAGTTTTCCATAGCGCTGTGCTGTACTTCTGCATGGGGAAATACGGAATTGTAGCTTTTGTGGGTTTTTTCATTCAGAAGCTGTTGGAAGTACTTCTCTTGTCTGCCTTTTTTGTCTTCTGGACAAGTGAGCAGAATGTTGTTGGTATCCTTCATTAAAGGTGTTTGTCCGTTTATCTTTCTGTTAGTTTCTTTGTGCTGTCTGGTGCATCATTTTCCAGAAACTGGAAGAGTTGTTTGCCATTGCATCTGTTCTGTTAGCCTTTTTTTAGCCAACCAGTACTCCCTATTATATCCTGGTCCTTTTACCTGTCTCCCACTACTACTACTTGTGCTTCTTTCTTTTGGAAACTTCCTGGACTTCTGCATTTCACCACCAGCTTTCCTTATGTACTTTATTTTCATAACTGATTCAGCCATACACATACCTCTCAACCTGGAAACGTCAAAAATCTGAACAAAGGCCCATGAAAAATAGGTACAAATCTGTATGCCGATTAACATAAAATTTGCATGCATAATTATGCAACTCCGCCCACCCCAGTGGTATTGTGGGATACCGACCTTCAAACACAAACTGAATAACAGGCAAAATATGTCCCCAGACGCTGTAGTAAATGGTAACCATTTTTTTAAATGTATAGCAATTATGTTCACTGGGAAGTGAAAAGGTGATAAACCTTACGATTTTGTTTTTGATGACTTGCAGTATGTAGGCTTTGTGGTAAAAGTGTGGCATTTAATGGTAGGCCATATTCTAATCTTAGCAAAATAATATTATAGTTTGCTAGGACCTCCAAAGGTCATTCTCCATGGCCTACTGATCAGTGGTGTAGGTGGAGTTTGTGCTGCCTAGGGCTGTCTGAGTTTGCTGCCCTTCCCCCCTCACAAAATCATGGTCAAATGGGGCCTTCACATATAAAGCCCTCCCCAATGCAGCCATTCTAATGTCCTATTACTTTGCCCCATTTACCATAAACACTGTAATATGCATACTGCTTTACTTCTGCAGTGATTATTTGGATTTCATTTAAAGCTTTTATTTTACATTTTATATCACATCTTCTAAACAAAGCAATACAGTCTCGCAGTGAAAATACACTTAGCATTAAACTTCTCTGCTCTTGAAACTCCCATTCATTGAAACAGCATTGAAACCCACATTCAAACAAAATGTACCTGGGCAGTGACGGATAAAGATTACCTTTGGGCTGTTTTCAAATCATAGGCCCCTTGCACATGAAACATATATGTTTTCTTTGATAAACCTTCCCGATTGTATTAAATTATATTATATTTCTAGTATAATAGAGCACACTTGTTAGAACACGTTTTAAATATATTGTTTTTAACATTTTTCCAGTAAGCAATGAAACCAAATGCATGACATGAACCAGTAATGACAAAACTGCTCTATTCAGAACATTTCCGTCATAAAAGTCAACATAAACTTCTACTATCCACCAGTTTCAGTAAATATGCACAATCTCTGCAGAAGTAAAAGTCATCTAAATAAATAATTCCACATTAAGGATATCGATAAGTAAAGAGATTGCTGCTAGCAAACAACTTTATATTTCATTGTTTCATCTACAAATAAAGTGCCTGTTGCCCTTGAGGGATAAATTGCCTGTTACATTAAAAAATGATAAGCTACTAATATTGCAATAGGGAATGGATGGCAAACTGATAACAGGTTCATACATTTTTACTAAGTATGTCCGCCAAAGAGGACAGTCTCAGGACTGCAGCATCCACCCCCTTTAAAAGTACAACACAGTACAGTATCAGCAGTCCATCAACATACTGTGGGAGTAGAACCCACAGCCGTCTGCATCAAAAGCAAGTATTCTACCTGTTGTGCTACTAACACAGTGTGTGTAAGCAGTACTAAACTTCACTCCCTCTGAGGAACTATGTAGCACGACTTAAGAAATCTGGAAAAAGCCAATATTTATTTTGGTGGGGAGGGACAAAGGCCCAAAACCAGGGACACATTTTAAAGATTGCTTGAACAATGTTAGAAATGTTGCTACTTGCTAGACTAACATGTTTTGTTTTACCATGCATTTCCTGAAAGATAGCCATTTAAGTTTCAGTCTTCTTATCATTTATTGAATTCAATTCACGCTAATTTGCTAGAAAACCAAAAATTTTAAGGGGAACAGGCCAAAGAGCTGGTGTGGGTAGGGGATTCAGCCGCTTGCTCGTTGTATGCAAGGTACAGGGTTTGAGCCTGCCTACCTCTAACTACCAGGTTTGCTTACCTGGGGCATTACACACACACACACACACACACACACACACACACACACACACACACACACCAAACTTTCCGGCTAACTAATGTATGCAGACAAAGATTCCAGCTGTATAAGCTGGATTTAAATAAGTAACTGAAACACCCAAGATAGCTCTGCAGATCACACCTAATGCATTTAAATAATGTATACATTGCCCAGCAACAGGTAAAACTTGCAATTCACACCTGAAAAGGGAATCTATGCAGACAAACTTTCCAGCTATAATGGTAAACTGCATTTAAATAAGTAACTGAAACGCCCGAGAATGTGTGCACGTACACACACCAGCATTTAAATGAATAAAAATGGCTGCGTTTAAATAAATAACTGAAATGGCCAATTTCGAATGTATGCATTGCCCAGTAGCAGATAAAACTTGCAAAAATAAAAACGAGCAACCAGCAAATAAAACACACACCATCACCTAATAAGCAGGTAAAATAAAGAGATAACTGAAATGGCCAACAATTAATCCACCTCAGCAGTAGATAAACTTTCTAGCTAACTTGATGCACACTTAAATGGATTAATTGCACACTGAATGCTTTTTAAGCAAGTTTTCTTATCTGGAGGCTGGGACATTAATGTGGAGGGACTCTACAAAACTTATGCACATCTGCCACCATTGCTGTTTGCATTCCCTTATTTCCCTCCAGTCCAACAGGCAGTGGTTGATGTCATCACACACGCCCATGTAGGCTGGTGATGGGTGGTGACTGGTGGCATCAGCCATAAATTTAGTGGTAAACTTATTATACTAAAAAAAAAAGACAGGGAAGTTCTGAAATTAAGGGAACCACTCGGAAATTCTTGGCACCCCAATATTTTGCCCTCAAAACCGATAAATACCGAGGAATTTGGTATGGTAGAGAGGTCTGGCTATACATCTGTTCTGTAGTCTTCACACATTTCCTCTTATTGCTGAGGTATCAGAACCCTAGACACCAACAGTTTCACTGGAAATTATTTTGCTATCTCTTGATTCTACATTGCCTTTTCCTTACTAGTAGGGAGACTGAGTTAAATGTTAACCACTCTTGCAGTTCATGTTGTGACTGTTGGTAAACCATGTGTTGGACATCATCAAGCCATGTGCTAGACAGAAATCTAGAATGACTTCTCTCTTTCCTGTTACCCAACCAGTATCGACACAGGCAGTTCCTCATGTTCTGTTTTGCATGTCCCAAATGGAGCTTTCATGGTCCCTCATCAACAACCTCCCCGCCCCCGAACACCAACTAATTTTGCCCTATCTTTATCTGCTGGTGGCCATCATCTCTGATGAGCATTTTGTGACCTTGGAGCCACATTTGTAGTAATTTGGGATGTACAAAGTGTGCCAGAGGACATTTTTCTCTCACATGTTATGTCATTGATTTCCTTAAATCACTTTTTTTCATTCTGTCCCCCAATGTTGAGAAACATACTGGTTGTCTGCTATAGAAGGAGGAGGATCTTTTACACATTGTCTCTAATGGAATTTTAGTCAGAAGTCCTGGTGCTGGAGAGCCTGCTAGGTAGAGTGAAGTAATTGGCCAAAGACTAGCTGCCCTCTTGAGGGGAAGCATTTAGATTTTACTGCCCTCCTTGATGATCCCCTGTTTGAAACTGGAGTGGTGAGGCTAGCATCTGCAAAATGTTTGACATCCTTACTTTGTGGTAGTGGAATGTAGGCAGTAGAGGCAGAAAAAAGTCTCAAACCTCATCCTTGTAAAAGAAGCATATTGGGATAATAAGTGGGTATTTGGCCCCGGATTTGGGAGGGAAACAAAAATTATAAGAAGGCAGCCATCTCCAATGGCTTAGAGGGAAAAGCTCTAACTACAACTTAAGGTGACCAAGATTTCATGAGTGGCTTGGGAGCTTGATGGTGAATGCAGGGGAGGATTGGGCATGCCCATAGTTTGGGGTAAGAGGGGGGAAAGCTGGTGACATATATCCTTGTAAGAGTGGAGGTGATACAGATGTGTAGCCAGGAATGAAAATTCAGCTCTCCAAGTCACAAGTAGGTAGTAGCCTTTATTGCAAGTGCATGGAGGGTGTTGGGTCCTCTATGGTGATCCAGATCACTCATCTGCCTGCCCAGGGTTAGAGTTAGGGCCACCTTAAACTCCCTCATAACCAGGATACCAGCGAAGAACACAAGCAACTTTCATGGCTGCTTGAGTCATGGCCCTTATAGATGGCTGTTGCCACTGTGGTCCTGTGGATCCCCTACCACAAGGGTATGAATGGACTCCAGTCTATTAGAGAGAGTCTGAATGGTCAGCAGTCATGTGGGCAAAATAAGGCTAGAAATATACTAAGGGAAAGAGGGGAAAAGATTGAGAGAGACATACCGCGTAATGTGTGTCCCTTGTCAAGTCCAGTTTTATTTTATGAGAGTCTTTATACTGCATAAACATATTGTTCATTTGATTTTCTGTGTATTGGGAAGGGAAGCCAGTAAAGAGAGAGATTTTGTCTGTGTGTCTGTACATCTATGTTGGTTCCATCTGCCAGCAGACTAGATGGGTTCTTTCTAGTGCTGTGAAGAAACAGGGGAGGGGGTTTACCACTAATGTATGTTTTAAGAAGTGCCTGTAGTGCATGTTACACCTGCTTGGTTATCTTCACACAGCACTGTAGTTTTGATTTGCAGATTGGAATCAGAACTTCCTTTCACAAGATTTTTTCCTTACTCCATTGTTTTAAATATGACCCAACATCTGCTTGTTTAATTCAATTCTGAGGGTTGACCAGTATCCAAATGAGATTTATCTGGACATCATTGTTTATAGGTACTTACTAGGCTCTAGAACTGTGGATGATCTCTTAAGTCTAGCTTTACTGTTTAGCCTTTATATTTTACGTACAAATAATTCAGAGGTAACAGGTTATGTTGGAACATTTATTTGTTGCCTCTATCCATGAAGGACATGAATGCTAAACCAGGGTAATGACCAAGTCTAGGATTTTATTGTCCCTGGTTAGGGTGTGGACTAAATGGTCCAGAAAGTTTGTATTGAAGTCCAGAAATTTCTGAGCATATGTGTTTGTGATTTACAAGTCTCCCTGTTAGTGTTAGTTGAAGTTTCCTAGGAAAATGGTACCCCTCTTCGTGAATAGGGAGGCCATACTAGCTAAGGGAGTAAAGGACTTTCAGAAGTGGGTCTGCTTTTTACCCTTCCATTTTGCTTTGAATGCAGTTGTGCACTTTACATCACAAGTCCTCTTACTGATGGTTTGATTTTGACATATGAAGGATCATCTGTTGTGATCAGAGTAAAAAAAAACTTGATACTGTGAGTATGGCCTTTAACCCAGGTGCAGGAGATTCTGCAATTTCCTCAGTAAGCAATTGTCCAGTGACCAACTGAATGCTAATTTAAGCATCAGATAATTCCATTGGGTCCACTTCAGAAATCAGTTTTGAACTTCTACATATGTTTTTGTGTAAATGTAATTTATAAGTGCACTTCTGATATTGGAACATACATTTAACAGTTTTCTGTAGTAACAGCAGTTGTATGTCAATGTACAATAAAAAGTACCGATGCAGTGTTGAGAAAGGGATATAACAAATCATAAGGTAAACTTTTTTGTAAAAAGCAGTATTGCATTGTTCACTGCAGTTCATAAAGGCTGAGTGCTTCTGTTGAGACAAAAAAGGAGACTTGTACAATTGTATTAAAGAATGTACACCTGTCCATGTTATATAATTGGAAGCCAGCTCTAACACAGTGTCATTAAATGTTGGAATGTTCTGTTCATATGGCAACATATTTAAGTAAATCAAAGTGTTTGTTTGATTTTAGGTACTTATAAAAGTTATTGACACCAATGATCACAGACCAGAATTTTCCAAACCCAAATATGAAGTAAGTATTCCTGAGGACACCGCCCCAGAGACTGAAGTCTTGCATATCAATGCCACAGATGGAGATGAGAAGAACAGGCTGTTGTATAACCTGCATAGTAGTACAGATCCAGCTAGCCTCAAAAAATTCCGTCTAGCCCCAGCAACTGGCATATTATACACCACAGAAAAACTGGATCATGAAACAATGCACCAACACATCTTAACAGTCATGGTAAGCCAAACAGTAACAGTATTTTAATTTAAACTGTATGTGCATTTAAGATGATGACTGGGTGGTAGTGAACAGAAAAAAACATTGTATTTATAAGTGCTGTATTCATAATGCTTAGTAATGTGATGACTGAAACATTGTATTAAGACTACCATGAAATTCCTAATAGAGCTCTTGTTTAAGGGATTTTATTTTGTTGTTCACTTTCAGCTCTTTGGTGTTTTACTAACTGGATGTTTTAATGCTTTTCTACTGATATAGGTGGGCTATAACGCTGAATCTCTGCCTAAAAAGCTATAAATCCAAAACAGGAAGACATAAGACGCTGTTTTTGTGTATTTGTCTGCCACTGACTTTGTTTTAATTAGCTTTTTTGTCTCCTAGAGCTTTTTTGGATTTAAGTGTTTCTGAGATTGTTGTTCATACGTAAAGTCATGTGCTTTCATCCTTGCATGCTGCTGTATCTGTTTGTGTTTCAATCTGTGTTATCTAAGTGTGACATTTTAGCTGAGTGGCAATTTCTGCATTCTGGTGCTGATTCTGTGCACATGGAAAGACAGATGTGTAAGACTAGTCAGCTGATAGTGTAGTCTCAGCCTTTAGAATACCCAACCTGTTGTAACCTTGGTTGCTTTTCTCTTTGAGGGTTTTTTCATGGATGTCCAGAATGTTCCCTGTTTATAAATTTCTCCCTGGTTTATGATGTGTTTTGCAGTAATTTGTAGGCCAAAATAAGACTGTTATGCTCTCTTTGTCACTGGGTAGGGTGCTTATTCCTGATGACACAATGGCTCCTTTAACTGGTTTAATAAGACACCAGAGAGCCCAATACAGGGTTTTACATGAGTGTGTACATTCCTCTTTCTGTATCTGTAGAAATTATCCACCTTTTCTAGGCCTTGTTCCTGACAACGGGCTTATAAGGACAGCAAATTGAAAGCACACTTCTAAGGCCAGACAGGCAGGACTGCAAGAGGATTGGGCTCAATCACACCCGCTGGTGCTAAGCTCCTTTTCTTAGATGAAGAAGTCTTCAATCCCATTTAAAATGTTTTCCTATTAAATTTAGTGCATCTCCAAGTCTTCTGCCTTCAGATCTGACTTTATGTTGAGGGGGAGGGTTGGATTCATTCCTTTTTTGGGTGGAGAAAAAATGCCTCCTAACATTCAGGTTTCGACTGGCTGGAGGTTATTTGCCACAAGACTGCTACACTTTGTTGCATGTGTTATCTGTAATCAAATTGAAAACTGGTGTTTGTGGATGAGGAGATAATGATGCCTGGGTTTCCAGTATGGGGACTACTACTCCATGGGAAAGATGGTCGACAGGCCATGTTTGACAGACTTAAAAATGCCCTCTGGAGTGTTGCCAGCAATGACCGATGCAGGTGTCTTCACTTTCTCATAATTTTGGAGGAGCTGACACAATCCTAAGACAGCATGAGTCCTTTAGAGGTTTCTGATGACCTGCACACAGCGATTTCTGTACAGATGCCTGCATGGCCTAAGAAACAATTGCTGCAGCCATGAATAAGATCACAACATCTGCCACTGAAGAGGTCAGGAAGAGATTCTTTAGAGTCTGTCTGCACTGGGTAAGCATAAGGCTGGTCCTCACCTGGACTGGCAGTCACAGACCTCTGCAGGTTGATTGGGTTGCCTTGGTCTTTCTCTGTTTCCCATGTCTGCACTGGGTAAGCATAAGGCCGGTCCTCACCTGGACTGGCAGTCACAGACCTCTGCAGGTTGATTGGGTTGCCTTGGTCTTTGTTTCCCATTCTGCCCATAGTCTCTTTAGTATTCCTTTTTGGGGGTTGTGCCTCTTTTCTAACTTTTTAACTTTCTTTTGCTGTACATCTGAACAGAATGGTCCCCTTACAGGACAGCTGGCCTACAAGTTTTTTAGTTTTTTCTGAGCTAAGTTGGCCTTTTTTGCTAAGCTGAGTAAAACTTTATCTTCCAAAAAGTGAGCCAGGCTCAAAGGAACAGACATTTTGTTCTCTTAAGCAAAGAAAAATTCTAATTCCTGCATGCACACTTTTGTTTTTTTTTGTTGTTGTTTTTTTTGGGGGGGGGCATCACTGACCTCAAAAAGGGAGCCAGTTCTAATCTGGAGTTAGGTAAAGTCATGTAACAATGAATACAGTCACAATCTAAACTTAAATCAAGTCAGGAAATGAATCCTAAACTGTATACTTATTTGCTGCTCTGGAAGTGATATGGAATTAGTCTAATGGGCCCGGACTGACCTAGGCAGTTAATGTAACAAAAAGAACTGACATGATGCAATCATCTCTACATTTATATCAAACGTGTTTGTTCCGTGTTGGTTGGAGTGGAGCTGTGGTAATGGCATTACCAAAAGGAATGCTCTGGAAGTCAGATGGTCTTCCTTTTAGCAAAATACATGGAGTAAGGAATACAGTTGTAGACATTATCCTTCCCATGAGCAATAGTAATTTTCCCTGTCCATCTCAGAGACAAGACCCTCTTTCTGTCTCTTCAGATTACCCTGCCCAGAAGGACACACGGAAGTAAGAATATCACCAAGCACTGACACCAGATTGGATGGGCAGATGGATCCTTGCATGACAAGTGCATGGGAGGGCTGCAGTCATGTATATAATAATTTGACAAATGATCTCCATCAAGCAAGAAGGAGCGTATTTGGGACAGTAATAGGAGGTGAAGCAAGCAGAGTGCTTCACACTGGCCTGTCATTCAGTATTCCATAACTGTTCACTTTTTCACATGCTAAGTTGTCTTTCACCACAAAAAACTGTCACTGGAGTAGCCAAGAGTACATGACCTGTAGGGGATGGCTCAAATGTTGGTTTGAATCTGGTGTTAAAACCTGCTACTTGTGTGACACTGTATCTGCCAGCTGACTGAGTTAACATGTTTGAGGTCTCCCATTGTGAAAATAAAGAACTCAGCAGAAAATGTGATAAATGTTATTGGTTTTGTATTTATTTACTGACCATTTAGTACAGTGACTGGATTTAAAAAAAATGGAAAAATCTATTGGAAAGTTGGTGGAAAAAAGAGCAAGTTTTAACTAAGAATAACCTCTTGGCCAGTCAGCTGAAAAAGGACCAATTTATGTCCTTGGTACAGGAGATGGCTTTCAGTAACCTAGAAGAAAAAAAAATAAAATGCATTCAGGAGTCTTCAGAATGTAGGGAAATTAGAAAAATATATAAAGTCAGATGATAAAATATATAAAGTCAAATGATAAAAAGTAGGGAAATAAGGGGAAACATGAGTAAACATTCATATGAACTGACTGATGTGCAAAAGTTAGAAAAAAAGTAGGGAAATAAGGGGAAACATGAGTAAACATTCATATGAACTGACTGATGTGCAAAAGTTAGAAATTACTACAAAGGGAAGAATGCAAAAAATGAGGCCTGTCAGGAGGAACTGTTTATGAAATATTAGAACTTTGAAGATGGAGCGCGGAGAGAGAGAGAGAATATGAGGTTCTCCACCAACCCATAGAAACAGAGGGGAGCAGATTGTGTATGAATTATATGAGGACACTAAGTAATTGGAGTGGTGTTATACAGCAAGGCCTAGTAGTTTATAGAGTGCATATCGTGTACATTCCCCAAGCCATGCCATTAGCTGCTGCTTATTCTGCAGAAGATGCAGATGTGCTAGCAGAAGCTGCCCTTGAGTAAACTGTGGCTGGGCACAAAGGTGCTGTGAAGGTTTGCAAACACCAGAATTGTCATGGAAAAGGACCATTTACCAGAATTGTCATGAAAAAAGACCAATTGCTGTATGCCAACAAAAAAAGATTAGTCATCCCAGCAATCAGCGGACATCATGAGGCTGTACTGAGGTTCAGATTGTTTTATCCAGCAGTTTTAATAGTGTTTTTTTCCTGGGAATTTGGAGATTTTACATAAACTGAAAGCAGGCAGTGGAGAGGATTAAAAAAAAAGTGTCATTAACTGGTACAAGCCAGCAAGTTGAAGGGGGATTCAGCTACTTAGTAAATAGTGCCAGCGTTGAGACAGTACCAGTAATACCTTTCCACTGTTTCAAAGAAAAACGTGTGAAAGATAGCGAGATCCCCATGAAATGACCAGAAGCATAATGAGAAGCTTGGAGTCAAACCAAATGCTGGTATTGACAGAGAGAGAATATCAAGAGGAAAATGGCAGATAAAATGAATTGCTTAATATAAGAATGGTAGGAGAGCTTTGAGGTATTTAATTATGTAATGATGAAGTATTTGGGCTTGTGCTTTTGTTTTAGCTAAACTGAAAAAAAGGAAAGAAAACAAAAAGTGGCATGAGTAGAGCGGTTTCATTTTGAAAAAGGTTTTCTGACTTAAAGGACAACCACACCCACAGACTCAGAAACATGTTTATTTCATCATGGTTTGGTGTTTCCTACATTTTAACACCACTCTGAGACTATTTAGAGCTTTTTAGATATTTTATACGCAATTTCTGAATCTGACCACATGGGGTCTGGCATCTTGAAATCTGATTTTGTCTGCCTCTAAGTATCCCAACCAACTGAGAAAAATGAAAAATACTGGAACAGGTTCCATTAGTAGCATTTTAAAATTGAAAAGCTTGCAGAGATGAAGTATTTATAAGCAAGCAGTCAGTTTTAATACGAGATCAATAGTCTTTTTCAAACAAGTTTTAGATAGATTTTTGTATATGTCTAGAATCTTTTTTATATGTTTAGATGTTTTATTATAGAGTATCATTGTTAACTGAAAGTTCGGAGTGTAAAAATTCAGTATTGTTTACTTGTCTGTGACATTTCAGCACGAGTAGTTGCCTTATAACATTGTGGTGCCTTTAAGAAGTTAAGGCAAGTGTAACAATGTATTTTAATTGGTTATTAAGGATCAGCTGCTATTATAAAATGCAGATTTGAATGTTGTAATTCGTTTCTGATGAAGTTTGCCTGTTTGGCAAATGAAAAGCGCTTCAAACAATTTTCTTGTACCAATAAATCTTGGTTTACTTCGACAGCTAGCTGTGGCAGTATTTTTCATTTTGCCTGTAAGTATCCCAGAATGCATTTTGTCTCCCAACAAATTGCATCAGATCTGCCACGTTTTCCCTAAAGCTCCTGTCAGTGCACTGATTTTAGTCATTCACTGCTGTTATAGTCACATACTTTTGGTTAAAATGTTATCCTTTTTCAATGACTACTTCAAACACAAGCAGTGCAAATGCTACAGAACAGAATTGAAAAGTGCATTTTATTGCTCTTCTTAAAAATGCTAACTTGATTTCTTTTTTGAAGGCCAAATTCTAGTTCTTCAATGTATCTCTCCTCCCCCTTCACACCTACCTTCCCTAGCTGTCAAAGAGCTAAGGGTAATTTGACCCATTATCTGCATGTGATTGACAGCTCACAGCAGGTGACCAGACTAATGTACTGTTTTCTTGTCAGCCTTTCCTTCCTTACGTTGGGAGACGTTTTTGTTGCACTCCTCCTGTCAAATTTAGAACCAAGCTCCATAACACGGGGAATAATCACTTTTTTGCAAAGCGTCAAACTCCCACTTATTTTTCCTTCCTGTTTGGTTAAATAGCTAACAAATGATGCACTATAAACACAAAATATTTCACAAGACTTGCATGACAGCACCCACATGCTTTTTTTAAGTGGTAATTTAAGAAAATTACAGTATTGCATACTACTAATCTGATGTAGTGTTGTCGATTAATTGTGACAGACATCTGCTTCTTATGTAAAAACATGCAATTAATGTCTACGCATGATTATTGCAAATTTATGCTCTTAGTTTTTGCAGCTATTACTGAGCTTCTGCCTGTACTTTGTCACATGTCGGTAGGGCTCTTCAGAAAAGTGAGATTATAGTTTGACATTTTTGCTAGGTTGAGTGGGCTGGGCAAGGCAGCTCTGACATCACAATGTGGGAGGTCCACTGGCTCTTCTATACAGAGTGCAAATCAGGCGGGGATTACATCACCTTGGGGGAGGAGACGTCCCGGTAACTAGAGCAAGAGCTCTGGCAGATGTGACATCATCATTTCAGAGCCAGCTAGAGGTTTTTCAATTTAGTTTTCAAAGTGAAAGTAAAACAGTACGGAAAGGTAGGAAGCCTAACAGGGAAAACTGTTGAGTGGATTAGTTTTTAAAGCTGCATGGGTGATTTTTCGAGGCTGTATCAACGAACAGGGACTAAAAGTGACAGCAGGTTGAACAATCTGCTTTAATATCCTGTTATTGTCCTTTAAGTTGCATGTTAACTGTATATACACTCTTTTGTTATATTTTTACAAAGTTTAATAATATTCCTGTAAATGAGGAGGTGGTACTTTGAGTGCTTATTACATAAAGCTGAAAATTAGTAATAAAGTAATTAGTTAAATGTATAATAACCGAAGTTGCATTGTTTATGTAATAGGATCCATCCATCCGTCCAGTGAAAATCATCTTGAGCCAAGGTTTATACCGCTGTGTGGCTGGCCCTGCCATGTTAGTTCATCCATACCACTCACTCACACCTACTGCCAATTTAGTGCGTCCAATCTACCTACTGCATGTTTTTGTAATGTAGGTGGAAACTGGAGCATCTGGTGGAAACCCAAACGACCACAGGGAGGGCATGCATACTCCACACAGTAGGCACCCCAGATGAGAATCGAACCAGAGACTCTCTTCCTGTGAGGTGACAGAGCTTACTGCTGCACCACCCCCACCCATATTTACATAATAGGAAAAGATGCAAAATGATGATTAAAATAAACCTGTGTTGTACTGAAGTTGCTGGGCGTTTTTATTGTTTTGTGTGTGACTTGAATAACTTAGATGAAAAAAGATATCAAAATATTAGTAACACTTTATGTAAATATAGAGGCAAATTGATTAGTACAAGAGCTGTACTTTTCTAAGCATGACTAACTTACCATTGGACAAGACTCATGAAAAAAGTTTATATTCCAGAGATATGGGAGAAGGCAATAGTTGGTCCTATCCCTAAATCATTAAAATGTTCCAGGTGGAGGACATTGGGTTGATTAGACTAAGTTGCATTTGTCTAAGCATTTAAAAAAAAATGTCACTAAAAAAAGTACAATAACCAAGTTTAATTAATGAAATTTACCAACATGGATTTTATCTGGCCATTCTTGCCAAACTAACTTGATAAGTTTTCATCAAAATGTGTTGTTCACTGGAGGAGTGTTTTTTCTGTTGATGTGGTTTACCTGGACTTTGCTAGAGTATTTGATTCCATTACCCATGATATAATTTTAAAATATATGGATGAGTTAGATATTAATCACTGTGTGTAAAGTGATGGGCGGTGAACTGGTCGACTGGAAGGACCTTTGTTGTGAGAATAAAGGTCTGCCTGTCTAAACAAAGGGATGTTGTGTGGGGAGTCCCAAAGCGGTTGATCCTAGGGCCACTCTTGTTTGGTATTTTTGTGGCACAGTTTCTTCTCTCTAATGACATTTTGCAGAGTAGGTTTGTGGTTGACACCACCACTGGAAGAATTTAATAATACTCATGAACTTGGACTTTAATGTCAGTTTCTTGAGTGTTTACATATTAGTTCAGATCAGCAGTCATGCAGAAATATTTTATTTTGCACTTTGGCAAAAAAAAAAAAAGCTGAATGTCTATATGCTTTAGATGGTCTGTTAATATCATGAACTGATAGTGTTAAGGATTTGGGTGGTGTTGCCGATTGTGGTCTAAACATCAGTGGACATTTATCTAGTATCAGAAAGTGCTTTGGGGTTCTGTAGATGCTGATGTCCTTCAAGAATGCAACTGCAGTCATAACATATGGGTTGTCCTGCCTCAGGCAGCCCTCGGTCGGCCGAATTCCAAAGTCTGGGTCCGGCGTCGGCTGGTGTCGCCTCCTCTCCGACGTCACCACGGCTGGAGTATAAAGGCATCGGCCGACGCCATCTTCTTCAGTCTTTCTTGCCGTATGGTGCCCGAAGCAAAAGCAGTTCGCAAGTGCCGGTCGGCCAGCTCCTGTGTTTCCAGTACCAAAGTCATCTAAAAGCTAAGTACCCCGTTGGGGAACATTTATTCTTGCCTCAGCCGATGTCAGAACAAATTGAGAAAGTTAATAATTGTTTGTCTTGTGGTAAACAAATACCTCATAAGGACTTCCATTCTCTCTGCCTTCCTTGCCTGGGCCCAGACCACGACGTCTCGGCCTGTGCTGCCTGTGCTTGCTTTAATAAGCGCACTCTCAGGCGCCGGGCAGAATTCACCGAGGACTTTTTCGGTGAATCTTTTGCGTATATCATGCCGTTGGATCAACCGACTACCCAATCTGCTAAAAAACGCAAGGACCGGGACCGACATCCTCGGTCCGCGTCAACTACCGATGCTACTCCCAAACCTTCTGCTAGTGCTCCGGTCCCTTCGGAAGTGGTAAATCTACCTCTCCAGGCCGACGACACAGCGTTAACACGACCTTCGGTCTCGGAGATCTCTCCGGTGCCGGTTGTTGATTTTCCTTCGGAAACCGAAGTTCTAGATCTACCCGACACCATTTCTGTGGACAAGGTTACGCCTGCACGTGGGGCTGCTAGGCCTCCTGTTTCCATGTCCATCAAGGCCTTTGCACGTGCTAAGGCCGCCAGCCAGGCCAAGGCCCATCCTAGACCTACTGCCCAGGCCCCTTCTTCTGATAAGCAGATCATGTCTCTGGCTGCTGATCTTATTTCCCTTATCAGGGGGTCTCAGCCTCATCCGGAAATGGGTTCCCAGCCACCTGCAGAGAAAAGGCCCAGGACTGAGCAGGCGGATGACCTCTCCTCGGATGAAGCCTCTGGGGATTCTGAACATTCTGATACCCAAGAAGAATCCTTCCAGGCCTACGAGGACTCTGATGCTGAGGAATCAATTCCTTCTGCCTCCCCTCCAGAGGATTTTTCATTTGGTGAAGTCCTGCATTCCATGAGGGAACATTTTCAGTGGCAGGATCAGGAATTCTCTGACTCCAGGAAAAGGCTCCATACCTTCCTCAAGCTTCCCCAGCACAGGCCTTTAGCTATTCCACCTGTTATGGATGTTTTGGATGATGTTTTCTCTGACTCCAGTGCTAACCCCGATTCTCTTCCTCCGGCTCCTGTCAAGCCGGACAGATATTATAGGGTCCCTGACACTCACAAGCACCTTTTTAAGGCCCACTCTGTGGATCTAGAAACTATTTCACAGGGCCCCAAGGGAGTGGCTACCTCCTCTGCCAAAAACCCACTGCCAGCAGACAGGGAAGCAAGGTCCCTGGAGAGATGGGGTAAAAAAGTATATACTTCTACTACCCTGGCCATGAGGTCACTAAATTGCCTGTTTCACATGTTTCAGTACCAGGATTTTCTCCAGGATGATTTACAGAAAAAGTTAGCTTCTCCTGAACCTATTGATAAAAAGGCATTGCAGGATCATATGCATAGCACTCAGCAGGTTAATAACCATTTTCTACAGTGTGGTTATGATGCACTGGAAGCTTCATGTAGGGCAGCTATGACTGGGGCTGTGATACGTAGACATGCTTGGTTAAAGGATCAGTCTTTGCCTGACCATGTTAAAGTAAAGTTACTTGATGCACCTTTGGAAAAACAGAAGCTTTTTGGTGCTAATGCACAAGATGTATTGAAATCCATAGAGGAAAAAGCAAAGTCAGTACAGACAGTCAAGGATTTCCTTCAGGTTCAGCCACCCAGATTCAGCAGAAACTGGCCCTCAAAGAATTGGTCCTTCCCCAGCTCAGACAAGTTTCAAAGGGGAAAAAGCAGACGTGCCCGAGGCAGAGGGCAATACCGAGGATCTTACAGGGGACACCAATGGCAACCTCCAAATCAAAGAAGTGGTACAGACAGTTCAGCTGCACCACAAGGACAATCGCAATGACTTGATTTTCATTCCGCCTACAAAGGTTCAAAGAGAAGCACCCTTGGGCGGAAAATTATCCTTATTCTCAGGAAAACTGGCATATCTTAACCAAGGACAACTGGATTCTGGATTTGATAGACAAAGGTTACAGATTCCACTTCCACACATTACCAATAAGACCGGGCATGCCAAACCTGCCACATCATCAAAGGGCAGAGGCATTCTCTCAAGTATCCGAGCTGTTAAGCATAAAAGCAATAGAAAGGGTTCCTCCTCAGGAGCAAGGCCAGGGATTTTATTCAAGAATGTTCCTTGTCCCAAGAAAAGAAAACAAATGGAGACCCGACCCATACTGGACTTGTCATCTCTAAACACTTTTCTCATAGTGCCAAAGTTCAAAATGCTGACGTTGCAGCAACTCCTTCCCATGCTGGGCAAGGGGTCTTGGCTGGTCACTCTGGACCTCAAGGAGGCATACCTGCATGTCTCAATCAGACAAAGTTGCAGAAGATACCTCAGATTTCTTGCAGGAACAGAGCATTATCAATTCTCAGCATTGCCGTTTGGCTTATCTACTGCGCCCAGAGTGTTCACGAAATGCCTGGCATCTGTAGTGGCACACTGCAGACTGCAGGGGATTTAAATATACCCCTACTTGGACGACTGCCTCATACAAGCAGACAACAAACAAACCTTAAAAGAAAATTTGGACTATGTCATGCATCTACTGCAGGCCTTGGGATACACAGTCAACATTCAGAAGTCAACACTACTGCCATCCCAACAGATTATTTTCTTAGGAGCCAAACTGGACACAGAAAACCAAATGGCCTGCCTCACAGAGGAAAAACAGCAGCATTTACCAGAGTACTTCAAAGGCCTAGCAAAACTCTCCCAGCTGACTGCAAGGAAAATCCTGCATGCCCTGGGGTTCATGGCATCTTGCATCCTTCTGATACCTTTGGCAAGACTTCATATGAGAAAGCTGCAATGGTATTTAAAAAAACTTATGGTCTCAACACAGCCAAAAGCCTAGAGGACATAATCCCACTTATTCCATGTCTGCAAAAAGAATTTTTATGGTGGGCTCAAGCTAGTCAGCAAAACAAAGGTATGCCTTTCAACAGACCTCAAGCAGGCCAAATGATTACAACAGATGCCTCAGACCATGGATGGGGGGCGCACATGGAGGACAGATGCATTCAGGGGCAATGGACCCCAAAGGAAAGACATCTGCACATAAACCAAAAGGAAATGTTGGCAGTGATACATGCAATTGAGACTTTCGAAAAATCACTACAACAAGGACATTTACTGATAAGGACAGACAACACCACTGTCATGTGGTACATAAACAAGCAGGGAGGCACTCATTCTTATCCCCTCTGCAGACTAACAATGCTTCTCTGGGAAAAATCCCTGAGCCTGAAGATACATTTACAATCCCAGTTTGTACCAGGCAAGGACAATGTACTGGCGGACAACCTGAGCAGAAATTTCATGGATCCACACGAATGGATGTTGCATCCTCACATTTTCTCTCAACTGACGAAGACATGGGGAAGACCGGATGTAGATCTTTTCGCATCCCACTTAAATCATCACCTGAAAAAGTTCTGCACAAGGACTCACCATCCTCTAGCCTGGAAGACGGATGCTCTCTCCTTCAGCTGGAATTCTCTAAAAATGTATGCATTCCCTCCTCTGCCTCTGCTGACCAAGGTGATACTGAAGATCAAAGCAGAACAACCAACAGGTATTTTGATAGCTCCAGACTGGCCAAGGCAACACTGGTACCCATTGCTGTTGACCATAACTCTGACCAAACCATGGCCTCTGACCCTATGGCCCCTGCTCCTAACACAACACAATTACAGGACTGTTCATCAAGACCTGAAATCATTACACCTGACAGCCTGGAGGCTAACATGACTTCTGCACCTACCTCTCTATCAAAATCGGTTCAAGAGATCTTGCTGGAAGCACGTAGACCTTCCACAAGAAAAGCATATTCAGCCAAATGGAAGAGATTCAGCATCTGGAATGCCAACAGGGGTCAGGACACAGCATTACAGAGTATACCTCAGATTTTAGAATACTTGGCAGAACTACTTCATACTGGACTTTCATACTCTTCAATAAAGATTCATGCCTCAGCAATCTCAGCAAAATACAACTGTGACCCCTCCAGTGTTTTCTCATCTCTTGCTAAGACAGTTTCTAAGGGGAATAAAGAATATCAAACCTCCCAGAAAACAGCCAGTACCTGCATAGGACCTGAATTATGGGCTGGAAAAATTAACTCTTCCTCCATTTGAGCCAGCAGCAAGTTCAGAAATGCAATTTCTTTCATAGAAGACGGCCTTCTTATTGGCAGTCACATCTGCAAGACGAGTTTAGGAGATACAGACACTCATGGTAGTGCCTTCCTTCCTCATTTTTCATCAAGACAGAGTTTCTCTAAGAACCAATCCTACATTCATGCCCAAAGTTATTTCCAGGGTGTCTCTAAATCAAGCTCTTCACCTGCCTGCATTCTTCCCCAATCCTCAAAATGGGGGGAAAAGCTACTGCATACTTTGGACATACACAGACAACTACGTTACTACTTGGACAGAACTAAGGCCACCAGAAAGTCTGACCAACTGTTTGTAGCCTATGCTGCTGGAATGCAAGGAAAAGCCATCTCCAAACAAACAATTTCAAAATGGATTGGACATTGCATCAGATTCTGCTATTCTTTCCATGGAAAAGGTGTGCCAGCCAATATTAGGCCACATTCCACCAGAGCTATGGCCACTTCCACTGATTTCCTAAGAGGAGTGGCAACAAAGGACATTTTAGAGGCTGCTACATGGAGCTCCATGCATACATTTACCAAGCACTACAACCTGCCCTTATATTCCAGATCCCGAGCAGGCTTTGCTTCGGCAGTCCTGCAGGGGATTTTAGATACACCATCCTTATCTTAGTTCCATCCACCCCCAGCTTGGCTATGGTATTCAACCCGTATGTTATGACTGCAGTTGCATTCTTGAAGGACATAGTACAGTTTTGTACCTACCATAAATGTAGATGTCCGATAGATATGCAACTGCAGTCGGATTTTCCCTCCCACCTACCCCTCTGTATCCTTCTATTTGGGTCCCTACCCCTTTTCCCATTAGCCAGGGGTATTCCTATGGTGTATCTGTTTATTACTGTTGTGCATGTTTGGGATTATTTTTATCCATTTACCAAATTTAGCCTTCCTAGTAGGGCACCTGGCATCTGGGGCAAGAAACACTGAAGAAGATGGCGTCGGCCGATGCCTTTATACTCCAGCCGTGGTGACGTCGGAGAGGAGGCGACACCAGCCGACGCCAGACCCAGACTTTGGAATTCGGCCGACCGAGGGCTGCCTGAGGCAGGACAACCCATATGTTATGACTGCAGTTGCATATCTATCGGACATCTACATTTATGGTAGGTACAAAACTGTACTTTTCCATACCTCCCAACCGTATCGAATTACTCAGTTTTTACCAAGTTTTGGGGTCCAAATAATGGGGTGCCACAATTCCTGAGTGGCACCCCTTCATTTCTGACTTTTTGCCAGCTTTTTATTTTTAATTTTTTTCCCCTTTATTATTATAGCTGATGTCAGCTCTATCGGGGCTACCAGCCTGTTGGAATTGAGCTCAAGGGTTCCAGTGCACACATTTCCGGCTGACTGGCTCATTCATTTTGAATGCGTTTCCATGATCTGCAAGTGGGAAACAGTTATTCAAACAAGTGCTTTTGCTTTTGTATTATTTCAAATGGATCTTTTTGGCTCTATCTGCGTGCAGGGATTAGGCTGCACTTGTGAGCAGCGGCGTTCAGGAACTGGGTGAATGAGATTCTGGCATCTGGTAGGAAATGTTTATTCTTATGTGAAAATCTGGCTGAATGAAGACTGTGTGTCTGTGCGTGTCTGTCTGCCTCGAGGTACTCAGGCTCTAACCCTGTACCTTGGGTAAAGGGTAAAAACAGCCTAAAGTCCCTAGCTGCCACCACTTGTGAATTAAAGCCTCATATTTTTTATCTGTTCCTCATAAAATCTGTGGCTTTCAGGATTGTGACAAATCACTGAACAATTGAATTCACTAAATAATTACAGGCATTTGAATTTCGGACTTCATATTCTTCAGAAACTAAATAACACAAAACATTTTATTCTAGCAGTTTTCTAAGTTTATAAGATCAGTATTTAAAATGTGTCCCTATTTGGGGGGCTGTATTCCCCCATTATTGACTTTGTCCAGGTTTTTTGTGGTAAGAGGTTGAGACTAGAGCTGTGGTGAGAAGTGAGAACTGAATTCACTAAATGCTAGCCATTTAAGTTTCAGTCTTCCTATCTTTCAGGAAAATGTTGATTTGGCATAGTGATATGTTGCTGTGATTGTAGTGCACAGGGTCCTGGGTTCACGACTTGGAAGTGAAATGCATTGTGGTAACACAACATTTTATTCTAATAACTTTCCAAAATGTTTGCCCCCCCCCCAAAAAAAAACAAATGAAAGTGCAAGAAGCTGTGCAAGAAGATGCCTATGGCTTACACTGCTGTCATTCTATATATCTATATATATATCTATATATATATATATATATATATATATATATATATATATATATATATGTGTGTGTGTGTGTGTATATATATATATATATATATATATATATATATATTTGTGTGGGTGTGGAAGTAGACTTTTATGATGGACATGTTCTGAATTGGGCAGTTTTGTCATTATTGGTTCATGCATTTTGTTTCTTTGTCTCATGGAAAAGTGTTCAAACAATAAGTTTAAAATGCGCTCTGTCTAACAAGTGTGCTGTATTATGCAAGGAATATAATTTAATAAAGTCAGGAAGGTGTATCAAAGAACGCATGTATGTTTCTTGTTTTGTGTGCAAGGGGCCAGTGATTTGAAAACAGCCCAAAGGTAATCTTTATCCACCACTGGTCAGATGCATTTTCTTTGGGTGGGGTGTATGGGTTTCAGTGTTGTTTCAATGAATGTGAGTTTCAATGGCAGAGAAGTTTTAATGCCAAGTCTATTTTCATTGTGAGACAGTATTGCTTTGTTTAGCAGATGTCTTAGTGTTTGTGCATCGTGCTATAAAATTTAAAAATAAAATCCAAATAATCATTGTAGAAGTAAAGCAGTATGCATGCACACTAGTGTTTATGGTAAATGGGGCGAAATAGACCGTTAATGGGACATTAGAATGGCAGGGGGACTCTGGTGCCATATTTTGGTTGTCTGTTCTTCAGTTTGCGTTTGAAAGTTGGTATCCCACAATCCCATTGGAGTGGGTGGGGTTACGTAATTATGTATGCAAGTTTGATGTTAATCAGCATACAGATTTGTACCTATTTTTCATGGGCCTTGTCCAGATTTTTGATGTTCCCAGGTTGAGAGATATGGCTGTTTCATTAGTAGGGTGCAGGAGTCTTCTATACATGTGTGTTGTTAGACTTGTTACTGAATGTTGTGGTAGTAATTTTATAATACTACCCAAAGAGATTGGGACATATTCAGTAGCCATTTGCAACGTATTGTACGGGCTTAAATCAATACACTTGCCGGAATAGACAACAATAGTTCTGTCTTTGTGTACAGTTGGTTACAGATTCATCCAGGGGGATGTGTTAATGTTGTGTAAATGCACTAAAGATGTGGCTGTTTGTGCAATGCTAAGAATTACTCAGTAACCACAGTTATGCTACCAGGAATAATGGTTTATTGGTTAATATATTGCAGATTTGTAAAAAAGCTGCCATGATTTCTTTCATCATCGGACAGGAAGGGTTTGGAATAATTTACCCCTTGAAATTAGAACAAGTGAAAGTGCGACTCTGTTCATGAAAGTTGTTTATCAGACGTTCACTTCATAAGTTTTTCAACCAGGTTTAACTGTTAGCAAACCCTTGAGAAGCTCAAAAAGGGGTTCTTGAGATACTGGTTTTCTACATTGAAATACTGAGACTTTGAAAAATGAGAGGAAGTTTAAACTGTAATATAAATTGTAATCTTAGAGGGTATCTGTCAGCAGGTACACTTGAGATAAGGCAACCATCAAACAGAAATTGACTAGGCAGTGTGCTCTAACCTTCTCATCTGCTCCTTGACAGAGATACAGACATACAAATATTTCAAGCACAGGCATTAATGCCCTTCTTGCTTGCCAATATACCAAAATACTTGTTCCTATAATAAGTGTCGCTGGTTCTCAGTGAGGCGCTTTCGCAGCCCCTGACGCCCACTACTTTAGAGTCGCAGGCCGCTACTGACTCCCACATGGAGTCGGCCATGCTGGTGGAAGCTCAAGGTATTGGCGCCTCGGATATTATCCCTTCAGATGGGTCCGGAGCCGCTGAGCAGGCACCGGCTTCTGAGGGTGTATTCAGACCTAAACATCTTTACATCAAACCGACTTCAGCTTCACAGGCAAAGACTAAAGCACCTTCCAAAGCAAAGAAACAAACTCAAGAGCCACGTGGTCAGGCCTCTATGCCCAAAAAACAGATGCTCAAAATGGCCGAAGACTTGATTACCTTGATCAGGGGTTCCCATCCCCCTCCTGATAAGGAGGCCTAGGCAAGAGACTGACTATGAATCTTCTGATCAGGTTTCCATTTCTTCGGATTCCTCTTCTGATCAGGAATATTCTCTTCACCTCTATGAGGATTCTGATGCTGAAGAATCTTTACCTTCAGCTTCTCCTCCTGAGGACTATTCTTTTGGGGAAACCTTAGATACCATGAGGGAGCATTTCCACTGGGAGAGCCAAGATTTTACAGAATCTAAAAAGAGGCTCAGGGATTTCCTTTTTACTACCTCAACACAAGCCACTAGCCAATCCCACCTGTGTTAGACATTGTAGATGATGTGTTTTCAGAGTCTAGTCTTACCCCTGACTCCTTACCTCCAGCTCCTGTTAAGCCTGACGGATATTCCAGGGTTCCTGACGCTCATAAATTCCTTTTTAAAAACCCTGCTGCAGACCCAGAAACTATTTCTCAGGGTCCCAGAGGAGTTAAGGCTTCCTCTGCAAAAAACCCTAGCCCCTCTGACAGGGATTCTAGGGCACTGGATAGATGGGGAAAAAGGTTTACACATCTGCTGCCTTGGCTATAAGGGCCTTAAACTGTCAGTTTCATATGCTCAAATATCAGCAACATGTCACTGCATTGTTTAAACAGAAAATGTTGTTAAACTCTGAATGTGCAGAAAACAAGGAAATGCAGGATTTATTGCATGCAGCTTAACAAGTTGGAAAGCATAATTTACAATGTGGATTGGATTCTCCTGCAGGGCCGCAGTTACAGGTTCTGTAATTAGGAGACATGCTTGGTTAAAGGAACAAAACCTGCCTAATCATGTTAAAGTCAAATTATTAGATGCACCTTTACAGCATGATACTTTGGTGTTAAGGCAGAGAGGTGTTAAATAAAATGGAGGACAAAGCTAAATTTATGCAAACGGTCAAAGATTTCTTTAGCAGGCACTGGCCAACAAAGAACTGGTCCTTTCCTGTGTCAGACAGATCTCAAAGGGGCAGATTCAGACGCAGATCCCAGGTGCAAGGTTCATACCACTCAAAGCAATGGGGGGCTTCTACCTCCAAACTTGGAGAAGACAAATCACAACCATACAGGAAACAGTCCCAATAACTTCCCCCTGCCTGCACCAAGCGCTTATCTCCTGGCAGCACCCTTAGGGGGAACATTAGCACTTTTTTCACAAAATTGGCAAATTATAACCCAGGACAAATGGGTCTTAAATATCGTGTCACAAGGCTACAAGTTCCATTTCCATACCCTGCCAAAAGCAAGCGGCTGGCCAGATCTGCCAAAAAATCAATGGGCAGAGGCACAAAAACAAGTCTCATCCCCCATGGACATGGGGGCCATTCAACAAGTACCAGAGCAAGAGCTGGGACAAGGATTTTACTCAAGACTGTTCCTGGTGCCCAGAAAGGACAAGGCCTGGTGGCCAATACTGGAACTATCTGTTTTAAACACATTCCTGGATATACCAAAATTCAAGATGTTGACTTTGCAGCAGCTTCTGCCCATGCTGGGCAAGAACGCTTGGCTTGTGACTTTAGACCTAAAAGAGGCATACTTGCATGTCCCAGTCAGACAAAGATGCAGAAGATACCTCAAATTCAAGGCTGGCTCAATGCATTACCAATTCTCTGCACTGCCCTTTGGATTATCTACTGTGCCCAGGGTCTTTACAAAGTGCCTGGCACCAGTAATTGCATTCTGCAGACAGAGGAATACAAATATATCCTTACTTGGATGACTGTCTAATTCAAGCAGAGAACAAGGACATTCTTCTACAGCATATGGTGTTTGTGAAAAGACTTCTAACATGCCTAGGGTACACAGTCAATGAAAAGAAATCAAAACTAGTACCCTCTCAAGAGATAATATTCCTGGGTGCAAGCTTAAATAACTGCCCAGATGGCTTATCGCACGCCAGACAAACAAAGGCAGCTGACTACCTATTTCAAAATGTTGGCAACAAAGGCCCAGTTATCTGCAAGAAAAATTCTGCAGGCTTTGGGCTTCATGGCATCCTGCATCCTACTAATTCCATATGCAAGACTACATATGAGGAAACTTCAATGGTACCTAAAAAATGTTTGGACTCAACATTGCCACAGCCTGGAGACTATGATTACTCTCATTCCCTGCCTCCAACAGGAGTTTCGATGGTGGGCAAAGGCTTGTCACCAAAACAAGGGACAGCCATTCACGTTCCCCCAGCCAGGCAGACACTATCAACGGATGCATCAGATTATGCCTGTGGGGGGGGCCACATGGCAGGAAGATGCATTCAGGGCACATGGACCTCAAACCAAATGCATCTACATATCAATCAAAAGGAGATGCTAGCAGTTCAAAATGCCCAGACAGCCTTCAAGGACCTACTTCATCCAGGACATCTACTGGTAAAGACAGACAACACCACGGTCATGTGGTATATAAACAAGCAAGGGGGCACACATTCTTAGCCCCTTTGCAGACTAGCCATGACTTTGTGGGACACAGCATTGACTTACCAAGTGCATCTACAGGCACAATTCCCGCCAGGAAGGAAAAATACTCTGGCAGACGAACTAAGCAGAAACCTCATGGATCCCCACGAGTGGCACCTAGACCCACAAGTCTTCATCATATTAACAAGAAAATGGGGATGCCCGGACATAGACCTATTTGCCTCCCCTCACAACTACCAACTAAAAAGATTCTGCACAAGGACTTATCACAGACAAGCATGGAAAGTGGACGCTCTATCTTTCAGCTGGAAAAACCTATCAATATATGCATTTCCCCCTCTGCCTCTCCTCCCCAAGGTACTCCTAAAGGTCAGATAGGAGAAGCAGAGGATGATACTGATTGGCCCAGACTGGCCCCGGCAGCACTGGTACCCAATTCTAAGGAGCTTGTCTCAATGCCCAGCTTGGTCTTTACCTCAAATACCTCATCTACTTTCCCAGCAAAACAGTCAGATCCTACACAGCCAACTAAGAACTTTAAACCTGACAGCATGGCTGCTAATGTAGTCATACAAAACACACCTCTCAGTAAAGCTGTGATGGATGTCATTTTGGAAGCCAAAAGGCCTAGTACTAGAAAATGTTATGCAGGAAAATGGAAGAGATTCTGTGCTTGGAACCAGGCACAAGGAACTGATACAGCTGTGCCAAATATTCCTCAGATTTTGCAATACTTAACTGAGATGCTGAACAAAGGCCTATCTTTTTCATCTATTAAAATTCATGCCTCTGCCATTTCGGCTCATTACAATGTAGAGCCACCAATCTTTTCTCATCCCTTATTAAAGCAGTACCTCAGAGGAGCCAAAAATTTAAGACCCCCAAGGATATCTGCCTGCATGGGACCTCAACTACGTCTTGGAAAAACTCACCCTGCCTCCTTTTGAGCCAGCAGCTACTGCTGATTTAAAGTTTTAATCTTGGAAAACAGCTCTGCTCCTAGCAATAACTTCTGCAAGACGAGTTTCAGAGCGAGTTTCAGAGCGACAGGCACTCGTGGCTATGGAACCTTTTATCATTTTTATCCAGACAGGGTCTCTCTGAGGACAAACCCAACATCCATCGAGCTACACGCTCGAGAGACTTGAACCTCAGCACTGAAATAAATAGGACATGCTGGAGGGACAGATTCATAACCCAGAGGCTCCCTTCACTCTGGAATAAAATCCCAGTCCAGGTTAGGCAGAGTCCCTCATTGATTCTCTTCAAGAGGAATCTTGATGAGTGGATGGGAGATAGTAGGTTTACCCCGGGTATCACTTCTGTGTCACTATTAGACAGAGGCACAGTATACTAACCTCGAAAAAGGGCATAGCAAAATTAATTTAAAATGGGTGGCGAAAGCCAAACACACTCTGGCTAGGCTTATAAATGCCCTAGGGCAGATAGCCTAGTATAAACCTATGAACCTATTTATGCCTAAGGTGGTGTCCAGTGAGTCTCTCAACCAAACCATTCACCTGCCAACCTTTTACCCAAATCCACAGAACAAGGGGGAGAGAATTCTGCATTCTTTGGACGTACACAGACAGCTTAGATTCTACTTGGACAGAATCAAAGTTTTCAGACAGACCGAGCAATTACTAGTGGCATATGCTGCAGCATCGCAAGGAAAGGCTATCTCAAAGCAGACTATTTCTAAGTGGATAGGCCACTGCATTCGTTTCTGCTATGTACACGATGGCAAGCCAGTACCTAAGGGCATTAGGCCACACTCAACCAGAGCTGCAGCCACTTCAGCAGCCTTTCTCAGGGGAGTACCTACCAAGGACATTTTAGAGGCTGCTACTTAGAGTTCACTGCACACATTTACAAAGCACTATCATCTGCCATTCTACTCTAAATCCAGGGCAGGCTTTGCCACTGCAGTTCTGCAGGGCCTCATAGCCGCTCCTAATGCTGTTTAGCTCCAGCCTCCCAACCGTAGCTTTGGGACTCTACCCAAATGTAATGACTGCAACAGTGAAACGCAAAGAACATAGTACAGTTGTGTACACATACCATAAATGTAGATGTTCGAGTGTATTCACTGTTGCAGTCCAGGTTACCCGCCCGCCATCCCCCTTCTTCTGATGGAACCTTTCTTTCCTTCTCTGATTTATACAACCTGTGTTGTGTATTGCATGTGACTCTGTAAAGCATCTCTAGTTTTTGATGAGTTTTTCTTATGCAGTGTTGTATATGCAGGTCGAATGTAAGACTATCATCCACTATTACCCCTAATAATTTGCTATAAGAAGTGACTTTAGTGGCTGTATTAAGAGAGAGAGAACTTTACATTTTGTTTTTTCATGAGAGAGGAATTTGGGGGGGGGGGGGAGTAGTTTGGTCGTTTTTTATAATGAATATGAGTTGTGAGTTAAAAAGCCATGTTTCAGTGGTGGTTAAAGCTTCCTCTGTAATTATTTTGGAGGTGTATTGTCAGAGGGATAAGACGGGTAAAGTTTTAAAGAAATGCATTAAAGTATTTGGTATGGGTGATATCTCAGTAGCACGTGTTCTAATAGTATTTACATTTTCCCAAGATGAAGCCAATCGGCCAAGTTGGTTAGAACATATCACATAGGCATGTTTATCTGATTGAAAATATTGAAACTCATCCAGTAAGTGCATCTAACCATGCCCTTCTGAGGATTAGGAAGCAGATGGAGGCTACTAGTTAAGGAGAGAGACTAGCACTTCCTACATGTTTATTGAACAGAGCAGAATTTAAGAACTGAGTAATGTTTAAAATTTGAGAGCTGCTAGGGCAGATAGAAATTGTCCCTGACAGGGTTACAAGCACTTGAAACAAGTTGAAAATGAAAGGAGGTAGAAATAAAGGGGAATAGGAAATGTCTAGAAGGACCAGCAGAAGTTAAATTAGTGCTTAATAATTTGTATTTTCTCCTTTGAGCAGGCTAGTCCCACTAGGCTAGTGGCCTTTCTTCAGGGGAGACCCCATAATAAAAAGGGAATTATTTCAGAACAGGAGGTATACAGCTGCAGAGTGCTAAGGGAAAAATCAGTGAACATTTAAATAATGTACATAACTGTTAAGTGTATAAGCCGCGGTGGTGCAACGGTAGCGTTGTCGCTTCACAGCAAGAGGTTCTCATGTTCAATTTTTGGCTGGAGCACCTTTTGTGTGGAGTCTGCATGTCCTCCCCACGGTTGAGTGGCGTTCAAAAGACATGCGTGAATGGGCGTGCCTTCTTTGAAGGTTGGGCTTCGGGCTGGAACCTCGGCACCGTAAAATTCTACTCCAATCATTAGCGGACCGGAGTTCCGCTGGGGCGACCCCTAACTGGGAAAAGCCGAAAGAAGAACAACATAGCTGTTAAGAGTCTATTTTTTTTTACTTTCCCTGAGCAGTGACTGAAGCAACAGAAAGTAGGAGCAGTAGCAGAACTTGGGGACTGTGGCACGAAGAGTACCTAGGGAACCTGAGGAAGTAACCTAAATCTTTCAGGCATTTTATGAACCTTCATATAAGGCTGAAGAATGTGGATGCCAGAATATAGTGTAATTTGAAATATTTCTGAATATTTAGATTTGCCAGGTTAGTAAGAAGTTAATGCATAAGAGAAGTGGCCCAAGAACTGACCCTGGGGTTCACCATCAGTGTCTGGTCTTTTAGAAGCTGTAGAGCCACTTACCCTAGTCCTGGATTCTGTTTGTAGACCAGTTTCCTAACCAGAGTTATGTATATTAGAGGTTCTTTGCTTGAGGCTCCAAAGAGACCATCGCCCCTCCTTTGAACCTTAAATTTGAAATAGAAAGAAACCACTCTGTTTTTCATGCTTCACCGTTGCAGTCCTGACTTGTAGGATTTCCTGCTGTGGAACCCTTGGCCAGCCCATCTTCCAAATCTCCTATGGCTGGCGACACCCTTCCCTAACATCAGAACAATTGAGTCTTATGTATATAACATATAGATAGATATATGTACACAGATGCATAGAGGTTTGTGTATAGATGTTATCTTTTGCTGATGAGGGTTAGTCCCTCTAGTCAAGTGATGTATTTTAAGGAGAGACCTGAGGTGATGCTTATGCTACTGGGGGGAATTTTGACCAGGGAATTGGGTACTTCCTCCCTACTCTTTTCGATAAATGCTATGGGATCTTTTTCATCTACCGGAGCTACTTAACACCAACTCAAGCAGATGGGACCTTAGTTTAATGTTTTATCAGAAGGACAGCTGGCATGTAGCAGCCCCCTAATCGTGCACTATGGTGTCAACAATTTGAAAAATTAATCTAGTCACCTGGGGAAGGAATAGAACCCATATTCTTCTGATCTTCCAGCACCAAAGACGTATTAAGCCATTAAGACTGTTATTAACATTTATAATTGAGTTTTGCTTTAATTTTGTGCATTAAAATTATGCATATATTTTGGTTAGTCAAGATAAATTCTTGAGACATTAGGCTGTTAAGTAAGCCATAAAGTGGTATTTATCTATGTGTTCTGAAACTGTTATTTTGGCTTTACTTGGCACTGTCTTGACTTCCTTTAGAGTGGTGATTTGATATTTTCCAAAACAGTGTTGCCATTTTAATGTAAATGCTTATTTTCAGTTTCTGGTGCACAGGTATTTGGTGTTTGGTGCAACTCTTATAATCATATACCTTCATTTCCATACTTCATTTACCAAGAGTGTTCAGTGTGTCTGGGGTACAGTATACACGTATTGCAGAATTTCAAATATAACCTTGTATGCAAGAGGCATGTCTTTCCTTTTAACATACAGGAGACACAAAATTCTTGTTGGGGGGCTCATTTCTCTGCATCACCGACTGACTTGGTGTTTCTAATAGATTTTGCTCTGTTCATGTGGTCAGCCAGCAGTTAAGATTTTTTCCTCTTCTAGCAATGGCACAGGTTCATAGGCTGCATTTTTTGAAGTTAATCCTTTTAATTTTTGCATGTTATATGAGCATATAAAAGTCATGCTTGGTGATTTTTCTATTATCCCGTGTCTGGGGAATTGATTTAATCAGTTTATTTTTGTTTTGTCGTTGATTTGCAAGGGTAATTATGGCAAGAAATGTGTGATGTGGAGCTAACTAGACCATATGGTTCCACTAAATGGGCATCCATTTTCTGACATCTCTTTTAGAGTTTTTTTCTTCACACTTTACATATTTGATAGTGTTGATATCTTTGTGGTTTATTTACTTTTGAACATATTTAAATGCCTGATGGTACTGATTACTTTCAGCAGTCAATATATGAGAATATGCAGCAATGGAAACAAATACAGAAAAGGGAAGAGAGACTCTACATGTTACCCTTCCTTGTACATACCCAGTAAATCCAGAAGACTGAGAGCGCCTTGTTTCTTCACTTCTTCAACATCTAGTGGATTGAGTTCATGTTGTCTGGAATGCCATACTTGGTGCTGACTATTGTGGTGCCTGAACAAACAGTTCTGTTACTTGTAGATGTTATTTGTTTGATTTTAGGATTCTTGTTGCAGACTTCTTTCTAAAGAAATATCTGTGGAAGTAGACCACAGATTTTGTGCTTGTGTGTGTGTTTATGTATACACACATACCTACAGTCTGTGCCTCCCCACCTGTCAAGCATTATTCTCTCATTCCCATCTTCCCTTCTATAGGCCTGCTTATTTGTCCTGTCTCTGTGTCTCTAAAGAAAGCAGAAGAGAGATGCAATTCTTGGTATTTTGACCCTCATGATGGGTGCAGTATCTGCTGCAACATTGACCCATCCTCCCTACCGTCATGTTAAACTTGGACCAGTGTTTAGAGCAGATCAAGCTCTACTCAACTAACACAATGTCCAGGCTGTCCCTTAAGGTGGTGAATTTATGGCTTGACTCTGCCAACACTCTCCTGGGGATAATCATGTTGGCCTCAGTCCCTTTTTTCCCATGCCTTCCTGCCTAGCGCCTCCAGCACCAGAGCAGCTAGTTGTACTACTCATCTGGATTGCATTCCGATCCCAAACGTCTGTGTAACTTCCCCACTCTGGACTAGTAATAAAGCAGCCTGAATCCTCACCACTGCCACTGGAGAGTGACATTCACTTGGAATAAAGATGGATACACCCAGTATTTTCAGATGCAGTTCTCTGCATTAAGCACAATTTTCCCTTAAGAGCACACAGGGAACACACTCAGTCTGGAGTCTGGGTTTCCCTCCAGGTCCCCAATAAGGCTCCTCACTGGCATAGCTATACAGTTCAGACCTCAGCTCAGTTTACAAGCCAGTTTCTTCACCACTCTCTCTCTCTCTGAAACCAGTCCTTCATGTCCCTGTTCCAAGTAGGTGACACACACACACACACACACACACACACACACACACACACACACACACACACACACACACACACACACACACACACACACACATTGAGATTTGCTATGCCTTTTTCTGCCCAGGCTATAAGGTAGTTACACTGCCGCTAGACACACCAAATCCAGCTACTCGTAAGGGTACCCAATTATACCTTGTGAAAGTAATCTTAATACAAATTATAATGTTGACCAAACTGCCAGGCTTTCAGGAGTGGCCACAGTTTCACCAATAGATACAAATATTCTCAAAAGTTAAAATATTCTCTAAAGGACCATCCACAAAGAAAAGTTTAAATATATTTAATATTAAATCGTAAAAGAACATGAAAATACCAAGTATCTATTTAGAATAAACACCAGAGTTTGTCACAGGAAATATTAAAAATAGCACAGGTGGGTTCACACAGTTAAAGACTGTACAATACTTAACTAATCTCAATGTACTTTCCTGACTGATTTAAAGAATTATTATTCCCTGGTTACTTACTAGAGCAAGGCAAGATGAAGTAGTTCAGAGATCATTCTTGGTCAGGTTACAAAAACAGTGTGCTGTGAGACTCCAGTCTCATCTAGTATTAAACATTATTTTAGTGATGGATTACAGAATGATATCACATGCATCTTGGTCATCTGACTTCTGGATCCCATGCAACCCCTCATTGCTAGAAACTGCCAGGGTTTAGGCGTATTCTTAGATCACTAAGTAAACAAAACATAATAGTGAGTGTCAGCTGATTACTGATTCTCCATCTCCAGTTTTTAAATGAAAACTTGAAATAAAATTTGATGCCCAGTCTTTGTGTCAGTATTCTCCTCTGCTGCGGAAAAGTGATCTGAATGTCTAGAGAGGTGAAAATGAGCTTTCGATTTGCAGTCCTGTCCCGTTTCTTTAGAAAATGCCTGTGGTTCATATTGTTTTCTGTCCACCATAATCTTGTGTTTTTTCACCTGCTTTACAGTGCATTCATGCAGTACTACACCATGGGTTGATTACTTATGTCATTGTCACTGACTCATTCCGACTGCAGTCACAACCCAAGGTATTCATACTGTCTAGGGCAAATTGGCCAGGAGACCAGAGAAATCCCCTTTTTTGTGTGTGCGCATGTGTATACGAGCACCCATGTATGTTATAACCATGCATATAAAATGATTGTACACGTGCGCACCCACACCCACAAACACCCACACCCTCACACACACACTCCCACACCCACACACTCCCACACCCACACACTCCCACACCCACACACTCCCACACCCACACACTCCCACACCCACACACTCCCACACCCACACACTCCCACACCCACACACTCCCACACCCACACACACACACACACACATATATTGCCATGGTGTCTTTCACTTGCATCTCAGCTAATGCCATGTTGTGCAATGTCTCAGTCAAGGGGCAAAAGAGCAACATCTTAGATGTGCTGCAGCACTTGTCTTGCACTACACTACAGTACAGTACAGTGTCAGTGTTTGGAAAGGAATCCAAATGCCATATTTGTAGGGATAGAACCTACAGCCTGTTGAAACATTTAACATGCAGCCCCTCTTCTGTAGCACAGTTTCACTGGAATTTGCAAAAATCTTGGATGGAGCTTTTACAAGTATTTGGAGTTTACATACATAGTTTGTTATGCTGTAAGGCAGGACATTACTTTCCACTGAAAAAGGCTGGCAGGTATTCTGGATTTTAGAGTTCTGATGTCTCAGCTAGACTCAGATCATCAGAGATTTATTTAGCCTGTGGAGTAGATAGCTTCCACTGAAATTTAGCACGAGGCAGATTCCGACTGTGTGAGAAGCATCACATTTTCATAAAGTTCTGTTTGATGATTCAGCATCTGGAACCCAAAACTGGAATAGTGCTACCAGCACTGGACTGATGATGGTGGAGTTCTTGCTTTTACTGTGTGTCACGTCCTCCTCCTCGCTGTCTCTGCCAAAAGTTAATGGTTTTGCACATCCTTTTCTCCAAAGTTCTTTGTGGCTTTTGGAACTTGTCAGAGTCCTGCAATGATTGATGGAAGAAGGCTGCTTGCAGGACAATCAGGAAAGCTCCTTTTGTGAGCCTTGGAAAGGGCTGGAGTTTCTTGCCTGAGGGCTTGGTCCCAAAGATTTCTTTAGACCTAGACTTCGAGTTACATATGCATCACGAGTGGCCACTTAGTTTTCAAAGGGATGGAGATCATCCCCACATAAGAAGGTTTTAAGTTTGCTTTATTCTGTTGCCATATACCCAAGATCATCCTGTAGGTTTACAGTGCCCATCCCCCAGCTTATTGACTCTGGTCTGGGTCCATCCATCATTATCTCAGCAGCTCTTTGAGTCACCCAGTTCTACATCAGGGATACTTGGACATTATGCTTATTTTCCTAGGCCTCCCTCTGCCAGCCCCAACAGGATAGTCAGCCATGGTTGTAGAGGAGCCCTGGGCCTAGCCAAGAGACTTCAAACAGCATGTGTAATGTCAGGGTCCTTAGTTAATGTCAGAGACCTCATTGTGTCGATTTTGTTTATTTTTCACCATCAGTCAACATTCGGCACTATTTGTTCTGTAAAATTTTATATTTAAATGTAGCCATCACTCATAGGTGTATATTAAGCTAATGGTCACATGTGCCTTTAAAACCCTAGCAATGTTACCCAAATGTATCCTACAAGTTATTGTGCCTTAAGAGTTTATTTTAAGGGGTGTATGTTAGTCAGGGCATGATTTAACAGCTAACTCTGTCCATCAGAGACATATGTCATACAAGGGATGAATTTTCGATTTCCCCTCCACTGGTCCAGGTTGCTGTTGAATGTAGTTAGGGAAGGGCTATGCTTCATATGGATGGGAAGGCTGTTATACAGAATGGGGATTCCCTGAGATGCTTAACTGTCCCTCCTACATGTGTCTTATTTAAGTCGCAAGCAAAGTTTAAATCTTTAGATCTAGTAGTTCTGGATGCCACTGCAGGCCATGGTTTAATGCAATGGCCACTTAACCCTGTTTGTTCAGAGTCTAACTTTTCTTTATTATTTTGTTTGTGGTTTGCAAAGTCCTCTGATGCATGCCTGAACATTATAATAAGTGTGTTACATCAGGTTCCTAGCCAGAATCTGAACCCCCTTTGCTTGCACTGTCTTGAAAGAGTACATTCACAGTTGTAATAGGTTTTGGATGTTCATTCTATCCATTTGATATTGGAGGAAGGAACATTTGTCCCAGTTGTAAAGGTGGTGGCAGAATGCTGTTCACATGGAAATCAGATGGTGAGTCTTCCTTGTGTATCCCCAGGCAAAAGTAAGAGCATTGCCACGGAGACAGCACTGAGTGGATTTAAGCTGCTTCTTCCTACGGATAAGGGCAGTTTGCATCTGGCATCCTAAACCCTGCATGTTATGAACTTATTGTCAACTACCAAGGGCTCTGTCGCCTACCCACTTTTAAGCTTTGACTGAGGGAGATGTGCCTTCAGCTCCCATTCTGGGAAGTCTAGGCTGAGGTTCTTGCTTCTCCCTGTTTTCCAGTAATTAACAAGTGAAAAGTGGAGGACTAATCCGTTCCTGAAGATAGGCCTTTGGAGTCATCTGACATAATGGTGGTACTGAGAACCAGGCATTGTCCTCCAGGGACCAGCTAACAGGCCTGCTGAGGCCAGCAGATTCTGTTTGAGGAGGGTCCACGTTGTCATTCTGCACTATGATTCACATCTTGGGCTCTCAGTGAAAAAGGTTTACGCTGCAGATACTGAAATACACTATATCATTAGGGAGTTTGGTTTCTATGTCATGCAAACCTATCCCTTCTTCACACTACTATTGTCAAATGTGGGTTTTTGCACTCATTTCCAGTTCCCCAGAGCAAGTTCTTCACTGCCTCCTCTCATGCAAGTTCATGCTTATTGGCATTGGGAGTTACGATACTTCTTTGCCCTCTGGGTCCTGTGATGGGTCAGTGAATTTCAAGGCTGCTGTCTGAGATGGGCAAGAGTATGGAATCAGTCCCACATTGCTTCCCATTCCCACCCAGATACCCCTTATTCTGAGATGTTTTCTAGCCTGTGAGGAACTTAGCTTTAAGGTCCCCTAGTATTTCATACCTAAAGCAGCACCTTATGGAGCTTCTGGGGAAGAATTCTGGGAGTTGTTGGGCATAAACAGGACTGTTGGCATGTTATCAGCATAGACTAAAAACGCTACACCTGTACCCTGCCAGCCTAAAAGAAGGATTCCCTTTACAAGTTGCTACCTGATTAGGAAGAGCATATTAATTGCGACAGTGCTGTAATATCCTTGGCCTGGTACATGCCCCAGACAGCACAGAATTTTACCACCTTCATGCAAGACAGGAAGTCTAGGTTCATGAGCAGGTATAGCAGGAGCACTTAACTCTTCTTCCTCATTGCAACATATGGTCACCTGTTTTCTTCCATTCCCAGTTCCAGTCACTCCTGAGTAAAGAATTGGATTAGTTTAATGTCCTTCCTGAATCTGGATTCAAGGGAGGCGTTTGAGACGTGACTTCCACAGTGGAATATCACATCTTCCTTTGTAATTTAACCTATGTTGACACTTAGTTTGGGCTATAAGTTTAGGGATGGACTCACGCAGGATGGAGTGGCTGAAGTTATCCATGCTGAAGAACAAGCTCTGGAACACGATCTTGCGTGTATGTTTTTTGAGAAGTGGTTTACTTTCTGAGGATGAAACCGGGCCTCTAGTGTGTACCGGGCCTTACAAACCCTTTCTCTTGTCTCCATGCCTTTGTTTCAGACATGGACAGCCTTAAAGGAAGAGGCCTTTTGGCATCTGAAAAAGGCCCTTATGCATTGCACATTTGTGGTGACACTGTTGCCATTGAGATCAGCAATATTGGCTCCTGTGGTCATCATGCAACAGTCTTGACTGTGGTCTTGGGTTGTTTTTTGGGAGTAGTTCTGCAAGCTTTCCCTGACCTGAAGAACCATTATAAAAGGCAAATGAACTCTAAATGTGGTCACCTTCACATTCAGCAGCTCATCCTTTCTTTTGTGTTGCCTAAAAAGCACATTTGAAAAATGCCAGTAGAGAAAGAAAGTGAGAAATTCTGATGCTTAGTATTCAGATGCTTAGTATGACAACTGCATTGTAGAGAGAGGCTGTGTGTGAGCCTGAAACTTTGATAAAAAAAAGTATAATGTAGAAGACCAGGTTATGCCTGCCCTAAAAACTTAAGGGCTTCTAAAGTTTTAGGCTCTTACACATTGCGTCTTCGAGGTGTAGTTGTTATAAGAAAATACAAGGTGCTCACTTTCCAAACAGGCATTTTAAAGGTGTCTTTGTTAGCCAATGAAAAAGATGTACTTTCATTTTTAAGGCATAAGGGAATTTTTAAGCACCGTGTCTAACATCAGTAACATAACTCCCAACAAAGGGCTTCTGTTAGCCCGGAAGCTCAAGTAATTGCATAATCCACATCATTCCAGTAAGAGGTGATGCGTTACCTCTATGCTGTTGTCTTAACATTTTCTGTTAGTGGACTAGTGTAGCATTTCCTGTTTTTCTTCCACAACCCTTCCAGTCACTGGTGAGAGACATCTGCACTTTTGGAGAGTAGCTAGTCTTGGTTGCTTTTTTTTAGCTGTGGTTAGTTGGTCCCCCCCACCCCCCCACCCCCCACAATAGTCTACTTTTGGCCATTTAAACTAAAACTGAAGACAGGGCTCTTCTTTTATTTGGTTGTGAAATCTACATTGTGCGCATTACCTTTTTCCACCTGTACACCCAGACACTTGTGTGGTATCTTCTCAGACAAGGTGACATAAGGATGTCCCCACTCTGACATGTCTGTGATTGGACATCATGATCTCTGTAGTTAACATTCCTGTAGAAGAAAATATGCCGTCAGTCACTTTGGCCCCTCCATCACTCCTCCCATGAAGCTTTGGCTTCACATGCTAGCATCTCTAGAGGTAGAACACTTTAGAGACTCTTTTGTTACCAGGAAGACTGCAGTCCGAAGAGCCATTTCTCCCCCCCCCCCCGGGGGGGTGGAGGATCATAGGTTCATAGGTTCATACTAGGCTATCTGCCCAAGGGCATTTATAAGCCTAGCCCATAGTTATTTGGCTTTCGCCACCCCTTTAGTTTGAATAAAACTATGCCTATTATTTTGCTGTGCCTCTGTCAAGCAGTGACACTGAAGTAATCCCTGGGGTATATCTGCGATCCCCCATCCATTGGTCAAGATTCCTCTTGAACAAGGCCAGCGAGGTGCTCTGCCTCACATGTACCGGGATTTTGTTCCACAGCATAGGGAGTCTCTGGGTGATGAATCTGTCCCTCCAGCATGTTCTATTAATAACCGTGTCAAGGTTTAAGTCTCCGCCCTTGTGGTTCTGAGGGATCTAGATTTTTGAGGTGAAGCATATTCATCAAATCAGGGTTTGACATGGCCTTATATGTCAGGCACAGGTCACCTCTGAGCAAGCGGTATGAGACTGAATAGAGCTGGAGTTCTTTCAGTCGGGCAGCATAAGACATATTTTTGAGACCCTTTATCCTTTTGGTGAGGAACTTTTGGGGCCTTTCCAGCTGCTGCAGGTGTCTGGTCAGATACATTCGAATGGGGCATTGTACTCAATCATAGGTCTAATGAGTGATGAGTACAGGGGCGATGACCTCCCTTGATCTAGATGTGAATCCCTTCATGATCAGGTGGGCAATGTAGAAGGTTTTCCTAACTACTTTAGCAACATGAGTGTCAAACGAAGGCTACTGTCAACCTGGGTCCCCAGATCCCTGATGACTTCTTCTGTGCTCAGTGGATTGCCACCTATATGGTAGCTAGGGGTAACCTTGTTTTTCCCGAAGGGTATGACTATGCATTTCTTGGCATTTAACTTTAGGCCATGGCTCTGGCACCAGTTATCCGTTTCTGTGAGGCCCTTCTGAAGGATATCTGTGTCAGATGTGTTTTCGACTATGGCGCCCAGTTTGCAGTCATCTGCAAACTTTGTCAGCCATAACCCTCCTGTGTTTGCTTGTACTTCAGAAAAGTAGATGCCGAACAAGAGTGGACCCAGGACTGAGCCCTGTGGGACGCCACTTGTGACAGGCTTTGAGTCTGACATGGCTCCAGCAACTCTGACCCTGTGGGTTCTGTCACTTAGCCAGTTTGCAACCCATCTTGTGATGTATGGGTTTACATTCAAGCTGATGAGTTTTTGATGATACCTGAGTGGGTATTGTGTGAAGGCCTTTGCCAGGTCAAGGTAGGCTGTATGGACTGCCTTTCCCTCATCAATGGCCTTGGTGACTGTCTCGAAAAAGTCAACCAAGTTTAAAAGGCATGATCTGCCTTTGACAAAGCCAAACTGGGTTGGATCCAAAGTCTGCAAGTTCCCTATGTCTTTATTTATGAGTTCCATTATGATCCTCTCCATGGCTTTGCAGATAAGGCTTGTCAAGCTAATGGGACGGTAATTTCCAGGGTCGGTGGAGGCACCGCCCTTGTGAAGTGGGACCACAGTCGCCACATCATAGTTCTCTTCTGCTCCTGTTGAATGCAGCAAGTTGTGAAGGGATGTTGAGGTGGTAGTCTTCTCCTTTCTCTGAATCTTAATGTTCCTGTACTTTGCCATTTCTTCATCTCTTCAGAAAAGTTTGAGGAGGAGTATCATGATATTCCTTTTGCCTCTCAGTGGCCCATTTAGGTGAATACTAGGGCAAAGTTCTTTAAAGGTGTAGCAGTAAGTTTCAGAATTTAAGTACAGTTTACTTTTAGAAAGAAGTGTGAAGACTCTTAGTATAAAGTCTGGTATTTCCATTAGCGAGTCAAGTGATGTGTCGACTTATTTCACTATGAACATGCCTTGTTAAACTGAAAGGTCTCTGTTGTTTCCCTTATGTCAAGGTTGTTTGTATTTCATACAAGGTTATTGCTGTATTTGTGTTTCAAACACACCAGAAGTACAAAACAGTATTTAAAGATGCTTTATATACGTCTCTTTAAACTAGTAAATTTACTTGCTTGAGGATTATTCATTACTCACACGTATACTCATAGCTATGCTACCTTAAGATGCAGTGGTTTTTATTTTGTTTTTTGTTTTATTCCTGCAGGCATTCATTTGGAAGGGGCTATTACTGTTTCTGGTTGGAAGAGCAGTACATTGAAAGGATCCCCTTCAAGACAGATTCAAGTAGTATGCATACTTCTCAACCTCTCAGGGCAAGAAATCTGGACAAAGCCAAAAATAATGGGGGTACAAAGGCTCAAAATAGGGACACATTTTAAGTATTGCTCCTAAAAACTTAAAACATTGCTAGAATACCAGGCTTTGCATTATGTATTTTCTGAAGTCTGTGAAGTCTGAAACTCAACTGTCCTAATTTGTTTAATATTTAATAGCTTCAATCCTTCGTGATTTTCCAGAAAAACACATTTTATGAGGAACAGTGAGGCAAAAATCTGGACCGTCTGTGAACATCTGTAAAGTTGAGAGGTAGTATCTAATGAGACTGAAAGAGTATGTACTGTTTTTGTCATTTTTATATCACACATTTTGTGAGTGACTGTTGAACACAATTAAAATCATTTGAAAGGATCATTACCATGTCAGATGTCCCCTTTCGCTTTCCTGTTCACTTGCAAGTTGCTAGGTTGCAGCTAATGTCTATTTTTCTGTTTTAGGTTCGTGATCAAGATGTTCCTGTGAAGCGGAACTTTGTCAGAGTAATCGTCAATGTTGAAGACACTAATGACCATGCTCCTTGGTTTACTAACCCTTCTTATGTAGGAAGAGTGTTTGAATCAGCTGCACTAGGATCTGCTGTAGTCCAGGTCACAGCAATGGACAAGGATAAAGGGCAAAATGCAGAAATTATTTATTCGATTGAATCGGGTATGTACAAACTTATGCACATAGTAGCAAACACATTTTCAAAAAGTAAATATTTAATGTCAATAACAGGACAGCAGCACAGGCTTTGTTTTAAGACCTGCGATTGTTGAAAAGCTCCCAATGATGGTAGTGGCAACAGACATTTAAACCAATTTGTATTTCAAAATGGTGCAGTGGTTATTGTAGCTGCTTTGCAAATCTTGGTTCTCCATTTTGATTCTTAGACAGGGTTCCTTCCACATTGCCTTTCTGTGTCGACTTGATATTTTTAGTCAGTGCTGTCATTTTCATATCGCATTGAAGTGGCATGCCATAGATAAATTGACACTCATCCAAAATCACTTGTAGGTAATGATGCAGTTTCTGTGAGAGAATTTATGCACATGTTCTGTGAAAGGCTAGCATCCTGTCCAGGATGAGTTTGTCTGCCCTGCATCCACTGAGTACCAGGCTAGCTTCCAGCTACATTGCAACAATTAATAGATATGTAAAGCAGGTACTGGAGAAAAAAATAATTTGTGCATTTGCATTTCAGTTTGAAAGCCCGATCCTTAAAGAGAATTGTACTGTTCTAGCTTAATAGCAACCACTGAAATTGGATGCATTTGAATAAAACCTGGATGATCAGTAGTTTGGCTCAAGTCATCTTGATGAAAAACACTAGGTGGTTGAAGCAAATATTAATACCAAACAAGGTTGGCAGTATTGGCATATGTACTGCCCAGAGGCATTCTGAGGGCAAACTCCAGAAGTAAAATCTCTCCTTGTGTCTGAACAGTAGAGTATTTCACAGTGCCCCACTCTGGAAGGATTGGTATTACCCTTGGAGTGGAGTGCCTGGAGCTGTTCGTACGTGTTTACCATTTGTAGTAGTTGCGTATGTTCTGCATGTTCCTTTGCCTGGTAGTATGCAGCATGTCTTCTCCAGATCTGAAGTATGTACACAAGTAAATGAAGAAAAGTCGTTTTTATACTTCGTCTGACACTGCTTTGAGACAAATTCAGACATTCATGCATGCACACATTCAAACATTTACACGCCCTTTAAGCCAAACTGTTTTTAATATGCTTTGTTATATTGGTTATGCAGGCAAAACAAGTTTACTTGCCTTCTCTGTATTTATTTATTTTGACAGTATGTCTCACTGCACTGAACAGAATAGATCTCCTTGGTTATGGGGGCAACCTTTACCTAGTTTTCACTTTATTTGCTGTCAAGTGAAAGCTTACCTAGTGAGTGGGTAGATGTGGTAAACTTAGATCTTTGAAATTAATAACTTCTGTTAAACCTGCTATTCAGCAGTGTTTAAAAGTTAAATTGTTGCTGTTTTATGTGTAGCAGTGGATGTTTGCCATCCCCTAGGGTTCTTCTATTTGGGCCCATTTTGTTTTCCTTTTCATTGACCTAACTGTTAACCAGCATAATTTGGGTTTTGTACATCGACAGTGTTCTTCTTTTTTACCATGACAGCTGTATACCACTGCTGTTCAAACAAAACTATCATACCACTGTAATGTTCTGTATCACTGGATTACATAAAATAGATTAACTATCAACCATCAAAAATCTGCTGTTACGCTCTCTGCTACTCCACAAAAGCTAGGTATTTCCGTAAAAAAATTCTAGGTAAAGATTCAGAGCTATATAATTATTTAGGTATGTGACTAAACATACTTGGGGGGCTTTCTAAAAGCCCCTACCCCTCTTTCAAACCACTTGTAGACGAAGGTAGTGGATAAAGCAGTGCAGCAGACAAAGATTATTACTGAATAACTAATGTGGTCTGCCCCTGAAGAACAAAGGGATTTAGGAGAACAATGGCTGTTTTTAGGAGAAAGAAATGGACAGAACTGGTCAACATGTTCTTTCCCAAAGTTGAGTATGGGTGCCCCCATCATTGCATTGAAATCTGCACACAGTAATGTCCTACAAATTGCAAAGCTACAAATATTGTATTTGTGCACTTGGCTGAACCAGAAACCGCCACAGTCACTTGTTACTGGAGTCCAGCTGGCTGTAAATCACAGGAAGAACAACTCGACTACTAACCAATTTTCTCAACAGCCTAATAGTGTCCTCCACTAGCCTCAAAACGGGCAGTAAGAACCCTTTGTTATGATCTCAGAACAAATGAGGATGCCTTTACCCTAGTATAACCACCATTTAAAGCTGTTGTCAGTAAAAAAAAAAAAAAAAAAAAAAAAAAAAGGCAGTTTGCTAGTTAAGATCAGCTTGGATGAACACTGTCAGCTGAAGTGAGACAACTTAAAAAAAAAAGAAATGTAAACATTCCTAGTTAAGCTTAGACTTTCTTCACAGTGAGTGTAAATGTAATTGCTGCAAAGACAGTAGGCTAAACTTTCAGGTATGAAATGTAACAAATGTGTACTGCTACATTGCTAACAAACTGTCTTGCTTGTCTGGCAGTTGGCTTAGATGGTTAAGGAACTTACTGGTGCAAGGTTTAATTCCCTTAACCTCTGTTGTCTTAACCAGACAGCATTCCCTAGGGTTACCACCTGTCCCACTTTGCGAGGGACGGTCCCTCTTTGGGCAGTTGTGTCCTGACAAAAAATATTAAAAATGGCAAATGTCCTGAGATTGTAGGACATAATTATGTCCCATATTTTATGTAATAGTTGCATAAAACAGTTATTCTGTATCTAAAATACCTAAATGTTACAAGAAACAGAATAAGCAACTAAAATGCTACAAGAATAAGCTTTTATTTAGGCAAAAAAGTTAAGTTCTATTCTTTGTACTGACCGTGGGTATGTGTCGGCCTGTAAAATCTGATGTGTGTCCCGAAAATGTCCCACATTGGCCATTTGAAAAGGTGGCAACCCTAGCATTCCCAGGCTGAGTCTAAAAAAGGTCCATGGAGATCAGCACTCTACCCTGGCGAACAGCTACAAATAAAATTAAAAAATAAACTCTGTCCTGATGAATGACCCTGTAAGGTATTATTTATCTTTTTTTTCCTCTTTTTCTGTGAAACAAATTATAAAATTAGCTGTCGTTTTCATTTGCAGTATATTATCATGTCTTAAATTCATAAGCTATGTAATATGCTTTTAAGCTTAGCTGGAAAGGGTCCTGTGGCAAGCCCCACCTACCTTATTAACAAATAAATGCAGGTTTGTCCTCTAGCTGTAGGCTTTCAACACAAGCGTTTTTCTGTGTGATAGTGCATATCATGACGTCCCTCTGTTCCAGTATTCTTAACATTAGGAAGTTGGCTGCCACGACAACCAGACGTCCAGTATACAAAAGACTTTTACTACTAGGGGTGCATGGTATGTTGCATGTAGGATGCTGTTGGATGTTGTCCATAAAACTGACGAATGCATGCACCCTTCTCAGAATTTCTTTGCCACCAATTTGGACACTTCTCATACATGTGGTCTGCTCTCTGAAGTGGTTATCATCTCAACATTTCAGATAAGAGCCCATTTGGGAAATTCTTTCTTTACCTTTTTTTATTGTGGCTAGGTTTAATGTCATCCAGTAAAGGCAAATGTTCTTGTGGACATCGGATTCCACATAGACAACACTAGCAGTGCCTTTTCTGTCTTGGGCCTACCAACAACCACAGATCTTGTTCAATCTGCCAGGCCTTTGTGCCCAAAACTTTGAGAAGTAGGCTAGCTTCCCTTTCCATTTATTTAGAGAGTCAGCGCTTGAAACTCCTTGCGAAGAGTGCTAAGGAGGGTACTGCAGGGCCTGAGGCAGAGTCGCTTGTTAAGCAGAAGGCCAAGAAGCCTAGGTCTGAAACTTCTGATGCACCTCTGGTGGTAGAAGTTTCTACTGAGGCAGTTGCTAGCCCGAAGAAATGCTCAGCCCCTACATCCGATCCACAGGCTGAGCCCGTAAAGGAGGCCTCCTTGGACCAGGATGGTAGCACGTCCTTGGAGATGATGCAGACATCCAGTACGGACATCTAGACTCGTGATCAGAAGGCCCTAGAGGAATCGCTGAAATTTTAGTTAGGGAGGGCGTGGATTCCGACATCGTAGAAACCAGGCCTGTGTCCGATCCACCCTACATAGTGGAACTACATGCTAAAAAGAAAAAAAAACAGAAAAACAAAGCATTTATCACCACCCTCTGATCCACTTCAGGATTGGAAAAATTTTACATGAGGTATTTTTAATGCCCTCATATCTCTTAGGCCTCCTCCTGGGGTTTCAGTCCAGGCTCTACCCTGGGTTACCTCTCCACAGAAAAGGGTCAGGAAGAGGCTTCTTACGAGGAGGGAGCGTCTTCAGAGGATGAGTCTTCAGCATATTCATCTCAGATACCCTCCCCACTGGATTCATATTATGCTTCCTGGAGGAGGACTCCAATGGCACTAACTCTCCAATGGAGGAAATTACCTTTAGTGAGACCTTGGGGTAAAGTGGGGTAGCATTTCAAATGGGACAGCTGTAAGTCCAAAAAAGGTACTACGAACTAGGAAGAAACTCCTAGTCCTCAGTCTCCAGTCCTACCTGCCTTCTTAGATGTTTTTGCATCCTACAGTAAAACCCCTGACTCCCAGCCCCCCCCCCCGCACCTAAGAAACCAGACATATTCTACAAGGTGCCTGAGGACTGTAAGTTCTTGTTCAAAAGCTGGCCCTTCTGTCATCACTGTGGCTTCTGATAAGGCCGCTAGGTTTCTTCCCTCCACCACCCTGCTCACCTCTAACAAAGACAGCAGACATATGGAGAGTTTGGGCATGAAAGTATACACTTCTGCCATCCTCGCCATTAGGACTATAAACTGTCAAACACACATGACTAAATACACCTTGGAACTCCTGTTCCAATGTAACGTTCAAAGATTATTTCTGATGTTCCATACTCTGGGAATAAATCCTTGGCATCATCCCTGACTGGAGCTTTCTCTCAAGTGGCCCACTCCATAAAATGTAGCTACGTTGCTGGGGAGGCTTCAGTTTGGACAGCTGCTAGAGGCTTGGTCCTGAGAAAAGTTGCTTGGCTGAGACTACAACCTCTACCAGAGGACATTAAATACAAACTCATGGATGCCCCCTAGACAGCTCAGCCGTGTTTGGCCCTGCTGCTGCAGAATTGTTCAAAACCTTACAGGAGAAGGGAAAAGAGATGTAGAAACTAAAACACATCCTGTTCTCTCCTGTACCAAAATTCCAAAGGAACAATCCTTCTTAAGCCATTGTTCGTTAGAAGGCAGTCATGGCCTCCTCCATCTAAGCCAAAAAAGTCTAGCAAGAGACCTCACCACCTTAGGACTCCACTACAAACCTCACTTCAAAAACAGTCCTTTCCAGACAGGCCAGGGTCCATCTGACTATTTGGACCCCAAACATCCCACCGTTTTCCTATGCCTTTCCTTTCCTTTCCAGCATGGGAAGACCATAGCACAGGATGCCTGGGTGCTCTTCATCATAAAAAAGGGCTGCTTCATGGTATAGAATTCTCTCCCACCTTTCAGGGCTATCCCTCAACCTACCGGAGACCAACTGCCACAGTTCCCAAAGATGCTACAAGATCTGCTGGATCAAGGCATTATCCAACCAGTACCACCCAATCAAAAATCATATTCAAGGATGTTTTTGGTACCAAGGAAAAGAAGGCCCATGGAGACCATCCCCGACCACTGCTACCTCCACACCTTCCTCATAGTACCCACATTCAGAACACTAACCTTGCAAATTGTTTTCCCCTGTATTCCTCAAGCTTGCATGGCTTCCATAGACATAAAGGACGCTTACCTGCACATCCCCATTCATCCCAATTACAGGAAGTTCCAAAATTCTCTGTGGCTTCCTGGCACCTTCGGTTCTCTGATTTGCCTTTTGGGCTCTCCACTCCCCCGGGGTATTCACGAAATGTCTAGCACCAGTAATTGCTTTCTGCAGACTTCAAGGCATTCAGGTCTTCCCATACCTGGACAACCTTCTCTTTCAATGCAGTCAGTTCAGGAGCACTGGAACCCAATCTAAACTCCGCCATCTCCATCCTACAATCACCGGGTTTCAAAATAAACTACCAGAAATCTGCTTTCCTCATCCCAGGACCAGATATTTGTAGGATGCAGGCTACAAACAGACCTTATGAAGGTCTCTTTCCCACACAGAATGCTCAGGAGTTAATTTGCTTTTTTCCAAAGCCTCATCCCACTGACTCACATTACAGGCAGGGCCTTTCTCAGAACCATGGCCTTCATGGTATCCACCATCCCAATGCTTCCCTGGCAAAACTATATATACGGAAACTAAAGTGGTTCCTGAAATCAGTGTGGATGCAACATGCACATGCCCTAGAGTTCCCAGACCCCCTCTTCCTTGCCTGAAGATGGAAATTACCTGGTGGATTCAACAGCTAACTGCCAGCCCAGGTCTCACATTCCATCGTTTTAACACCTGTTCAGGAGATGTTTACAGATGCCTCTGACACAGGAAGAAGAGGAGCTTTCGACTCCATAAAAGAATAAGGGACCTGGTCCCCCTCTCAAAGAAGTAAAGACATCAGTGTTAAAGAAATGAGGGCACTCCTGCTGTCCCTTAAGACCTTTCAGACCCTCTTCATCCCAGGCCCTCTAAAAGATCACACAGACAAACACGACTGTTCTCTGGTATGAAAACAAACAGGAGGGACCATGTTTTACCCCCTTTGCAGACTAGCTCTGCAAGTCTGGGATTTGGCTGTCAAACTTCAAAACTCCCCTCCAGTCAGAATGTAGTGGCAGCCACATTGATCAGGTTTGAAACAATCCCACGAATGGATGCTTCACAGGGAGGTATTCCTGGACATTGTTCACAGGACTCCACAAACAGACCTTTTTGCCTCCTCTATGAACAGACAGCTTCCATGATTTTGTGCCAGAGATCCTCATCATCTAGTCTGGAAGGTGGACAACCCTCAGTTTTTCATGGAAGGGGCTGTTTTGGTATGCATTCCCTCCCCTTCATATCATTATAAATGTCCTGCTAAAGATTCAGCAGGACAAACCAAGAATATTGATGGTGATCCTCTTTTGGCCAAGACAGCATTGGTTCCCCCAGCTCCTGCATTTAGCTAAGCACAGTCACCACAAGCTACCCCACAGGGTGGATCTTCTAATGTAACACAAAGGAATTCTATTCCATCCCCACTTGTCTTCCCTTCAGCTGACATTGTGGGTGATAGTGTCTTAATTCTTTTCAGACACCTTTTATCAGAGGACGTGCTCAGGGTTCTGCAGGAGGCGAGGAAACCCAGTATAAGAACATCTTGCTTATCCAAATGGAATAGATTTTCAGTTTGGTGTCTTTCCTTAAACCAGGACCCACTAGCAGTGGAAGTCCCTCTGGTTCTCTCATACCTTTGTGAATTACTAGATGCTGGCTTAAATTGCTCTTCAGTCAAAGTGCACTTGTCAGCTGTTTCTGCCTGTCTGCCTCCATCTCCTTTAGCTTCTAGATTTGAGGCTAATCATTTCTTAAAAGGTGGCCTTCACATAAGAACCCCCAGGAAATCTGTTGCATCCCTCTGGGATCTTAACTTTATATAAGAAAAGCTGACCCATGCTCCTTTTGAGCCAACAGTTTCTGCTTCCTTGAAATTTTGCTCCTGGAAAACCATTTTCTGCTTGCATTAACTTCAGCTAGAAGTGTTTCTTAACTACAGGGGCATAATGGCTTCCCGTCCTTTTTTGGTGTTCTGCAGAGACAGTGTCTCTCTCTCCACACCAGCCCTTCCTTTATGCCTAAAGTGGTAAATGAGTTATCCCAAAACCAGTCTGTCAATTTGCCTTTTTCTCTACTCCACAGAACTCTGCAGAGAGGATTTTGCACACCTTGGATGTGTACAGACAGTGTAGGTTCTATCTTGACAAAACAAAGGATATCAGGAAATCGGAGCAGTTATTGGTCTCATTCCACCCTAGAGCTTTAGGGCTCCCTGTATCTAAACACATTATTTCCAGCTGGATCTGTAAAGCCATTTCCTTCTGCTGTGAGCTCCATGGAAAGAGCCTCCCTTCTCCTGGTTAAGTCACATTCTACCAGGGCTGTTGCTTCCTCTCGCACCTTCTTCAAAGGAATGGACACTAACTCCATTCTGGAGGCAGCCACCTGGTCTTCAATCCATACCTTCACCAAACATTACATATTGGACAAAGTTTGCAACTCTAGGGCAGGGTTTCCAAAAGCTATTTTCCATGGCTTCATGGAAAGCTCCACTGCCCCTAACCTCTCCCCTTTCCTCATGAGCTTTGGTACTTTCCCTCATGTTAGCAATACTGCAACAGAGGAAAAGAAAGACATAGATTAGTTGTGTAAAATCTTACCATACTGATAGATGTCCTCTTCTCTGTTGAAGTATTCCATCCCTCCCTCCTTCCCCCTAACTTTGTTCTTACTTGGATGTACTTAACCTAGATACTCCCTTAGACAGGCATTACTCCTGGAGCACTTAGTTCTGAGGATGGTGTGTGCATATGTCACTTTTATGGCCGACGTCCAACAGCAGCCTACATGAGACGTACCACACACCTCTAGTAGTAAAAGTCTTTTGTGTATAGCCAACATCGGGTTGTCACAGCAGGCAATTCCCTTATGTTAAGAATACTACAACAGAAGAGAAGAACATCTATTGTTGTGGTAGATTTTACACAACTATCTTTCTGTATCATCTGGTGTTTTGCTGTATTAGTCCTCTGTCTTTGAAAAGAGTCTACTGTTAGTTTCTTCATAACAACACTTAGAAATTTCCTTCCTGATTACATTTGTGCCATCTCTAATCATCCCTTTATGTTGGAAATTTTATTTTGTCTCCACACCTTAAATTCACAGTAGTGTAAGTGTAATATATAATATTCATCGTGTTACACTGCTGCAGTCTTTACACTTGAGTTATCCTGCCGTCAGGCAGTCCTGCAGTCGGCCAGAGTTCCAAAGTCTTGGTCCGGCGTCGGTTGCTGTCGCTTCTTCCCTGACGTCAGTGCGCCAGGGGTATATAAGATGCATCTGACACCATTTTCTTCAGTCTTTCTTGCCACGCGGTGCCCGAAGCAGAAGCAGTTCGCAAGTGCCGGTCGGCTGAATCCTGAGATTTTAGAAGTCTAATTTCAGATCCGAAGTCTTCAATAAAGCTAAGTACCCCGTTGGGGAAACTTTTTTCTTGCCTCAGACTGATGTCAGAAAAAGTTAATAATTGTATTTCTTATGGGAAGCAAATACCTCATAAGGGCTTCCACTCTTACTGTATTCCATGCCTAGACCCTGATCACGACGTCACTAGTTGTCGGTTTTGTGCTAGATTTAACAAACACACTATAAAAAGACGTTTTGATTTTGCTTTGCACTACTTTGGCTGAAGGTTCAATTATACTATGCCGTCAGATCAACCAACGACCGCAATTCCGAAAAAACGCAAAGACAAGGATAAAGACAGGCATCCGAGGTCCAAAACCGACGACGAAACCTCTTCTAGGTTCTCAGTGAGGCACTTTCGCAGCCCCTGACACCCGCTACCTCAGAGCAACAGGCCACCTCTGGAAACTCAAGGTATTGGGCGTATGGAAACTAATCCCTCAGATGGGTCCAGAGCCGCTGAGCAGGCATCGGCTTCGGAGAGTGTTTTCAGACCTTCACAACTTACCATTAAGGCAACAGCCAAGACAAAAGTACCATTAAAGACAAAGAAGCAAGTACAGCATTCTCCAGGACAGTCCTCCATGCCTAAGAAACAGATGCTTAAAATGGCCGAAGACCTCATTACTCTAATCAGGGGTTCCCATCCCCCTCCTGAGAAAATGCCTAGGCAGGATACAGACTATGATTCCTCTGATCAGGTTTCCATTTCCTCTGATTCCTCTTCAGACCAGGGATACTCTCTACCCCCCTATGAGGACTCTGATGCTGAAGAATCTATCCCTTCAGCCTCTCCTCCTGAGGATTACTCTTTTGGGGAAACTTTACATACCATGAGGGAGCATTTCCATTGGGAAAGTCAGGATTATTCAGAATCCAAGAAAAGGCTCAGGGATTTCCTTTTATTGCCTCAACACAGGCTATTCCACCTGTGCTAGATATTGTGGATGTGTTCTCTGAATCCATCTTATCTCCTGATTCTTTGCCCCCTGCACCAGCCAAGCCAGATAGGTATTATAGAGTCCCTGACTCTCACAAGTTTCTTTATAAAAACCCTTCTGCTGATCCAGAAACTATTTCCCAGGGTCCAAAAGGGGTTAAGGCTTCTATTGCAAAAAATCCAGTACCCTCTAACAGAGATTCTAGAGCTTTGGATAGATGGGGGAAGAAAGTTTACACTTCTGCAACTTTAGCAGTAAGGGCTTTAAGCTGCCAGTTTCACATGCTTAAGTACCAACAATATTTAATGGCTCAGTTAAAACAGAAAATGCTTGCAAGCTCAGAAGCTCCTGGCTATAAAGAAATGCAGGATTTATTACATGCAGTAGAACAGGTGGGAAAACATACTCTGCAATGTGGTTTTGATTCTTTAGAGGCCTCTTGTAGAGCCGCAGTTACAGGTTCTGTGATTCGAAGACATGCTTGGTTAAAGGAACAGAGTTTACCAGATCATGTTAAGGCAAAATTATTGGATGCTCCCTTACAGCATGATACCTTGTTTGGTGTTAAGGCAGAAGAGGTGTTAAAGAAACTGGAGGATAAAGCTAAATCTATGCAAACAGTCAAGGATTTCTTACAGGTGCAGCCACCTCAATTTAGCAGAAATTGGCCAACAAAGACTTGGTCCTTTCCAGTGTCAGACAGGCCACAGAGGCGCAGATACAGATGCCCAAGGGGCAGATCTCAACCTCAAGGCTCTAACAAACAACGACAGTGGGGCACCTCAACCCTAAAAGGAGGTGAGGACAAGTCTCAACCTTACAGGAAACAGTCCCAATGACTTTCCCCTTCGTACGCCAAGCACTTCCCTTTTGGCAGCCCCCTTAGGGGGAAAACTAGCACTTTTTTCTCAAAACTGGCAATCAATCACCCAAGACAAGTGGGTTCTGAATACATACCTTCCACAAAATCAATGGGCAGAGGCACAAAAACAAATTTCAGCTCTCATGGACATGAGAGCTATTCAAAAAGTAACACAACAGGAACAAGGGCAAGGATTTTACTCAAGACTCTTCCTGGTCCCCAGAAAGGACAAGGCCTGGAGGCCCTTACTAGATCTTTCAACTCTAAATACTTACCTGGATATTCCGAAATTCAAAATGTTGACATTACAGCAGCTTCTACCCATGCTGGGCAAGAAGGCTTGGCTTGTTACTCTGGACCTCAAAGGGGCATACCTGCATGTCCCTATCAGACAAAATTGCAGAAAATACCTCAGATTCAAAGCTGGCACAATGCACTACCAATTCTCTGCACTGCCCTTTGGCTTATCTACTGTGCCCAGGGTCTTTACAAAGTGCCTGGCGCCAGTAATTGCATTTTGCAGACAAAAAGGAATTCAAATATAGCCATACCTAGACGACTGCCTCATTCAAGCAGAGACAAAGGACATTCTTCTACAGCATCTGGCGTTTGTAAAAAGGTTGCTAATTTCTCTAGGGTACACAGTAAACGAAAAGAAGTCAAAACTAGTGCCCTCACAACAGATTATATTCCTGGGTGCCAGCTTAAATACAATGGCCCAGATGGCTTATCTCACGCCAGACAAACAAGTTCAACTAACTCAATATTTTCAGTTAATGGCAAAAAAGTCCCATCTCCCTGCAAGAAAAATTCTGCAGGCCCTGGTTTTCATGGCATCTTGCATACTACTAATACCATATGCCAGACTGCATATGAGGAAATTACAATGGTACCTAAAAAGTGTTTGGACTCAAACTCTCACAGTTTAGAAGAAGTAATACCAATGATTCCCTGCCTACAACAGGAGCTTCGATGGTGGGCAACAGGCATGTTACCTAAACAAGGGTCAGCCTTTTACCCTACCCACAGCCAGGCAGACTCTAACAACAGATGCTTGGGATTACGCCTGGGGAGCACACATGGCAGGAAAATGCATTCAGGGCAAGTGGACCACAGACCAAATGCATCTTCACATCAATCAAAAAGAGATGTTGGCTATTCAAAATTTCCTAACAGCTTTCAAGGACCTTCTGCATTCAGGACAATTATTATTAAAGACAGACAACACTACAGTAATGTGGTACATAAACAAGCAAGGGGGGCACTCATTCTTATCCCCTATGCAGGCAAGCCATGACCTTGTGGAACACAGCTCAAACGTATCAAGTTCATCTGCAAGCACAATTTCTGCCAGGAAAGAAAAATACTCTGGCAGACGATCTAAGCAGAAATATCATGGACCCTCACAAATGGAAATTGAATCCACAAATCTTCAGCATGGTAACGCAAAAATGGGGATGCCCAAACATAGATCGTTTTGCCTCCCCACTGAATTGCCAACTACAAAAATTCTGCACAGGGACTTATCACACACAAGCATGGAAAGTGGATGCTCTCTCGTTCAGCTAGAAAAGCCTAGAAGTTTATGCCTTCCCACCACTACCTCTCCTTTCAAAGGTACTTCTGAAAGCCAGACAAGAAAAACCACAGATGATCCTGATTGCTCCAGACTGGCCACGCCAGCACTGGTACCCAATCTTAAAGAACTTAGCTCAAGGCCCACCTTGGATTTTGCCTCAAATTTCACACCTTCTGACTCAACAGAACAATCGGATCCTGCATGGTCAGCTCAAAACCCTAAACCTGGCTGCATGGCAGATTCATTAGTCAAACAGGCAACACCTCTCTCTAAAGCTGTTATGGATGTCATTCTGGAGGCCAGGAGGCCTAGCACCAGGAAAGCTTACTCAGAAAAATGGAAGAGATTCTGTGCCTGGAACCAGGCTCAGAGCCTTCACCGTCTTGTCCCAAACATGCCTCAGATTTTACAATACTTAACTGAGATGCTGGACAAAGGCCTATCCTTCTCATCAATTAAGATCCACTCCTCTGCCATTTCAGCACATTACAACACGGATCCTCCTTTATTCTCTCATCCCTTGCTAAAGCTGTACCTCAGAGGGGCTAAAAACATAAGACTGCCCCGGAGAGCACCAACACCAACTTGGGACCTCAGTTTCATTTTGGAAAAACTGACCTTGCCACCTTTTGAGCCAGCCAATACAGCCGATCTAAAATTTTTATCATGGAAAACAGCTCTGCTCCTGGCAGCAACTTCAGCACGAAGAGTCTCAGTGCTACAGGCATTAATGGCAGTGGGACCTTTTATAATTTTTCATCAGGACAGGATTTCTTTAAGGACAAACCCTACATTTATGCCAAAGGTGGTATCTAGTGTGGTTCTTAACCAAACCATCCATTTGCCTACTTTTTATCCAAACCCCCAGAATAAAGGGGAGAACCTTCTGCACTCTTTGGACATACACAGGCAGCTACGCTTCTACTTGGACAAAACAAAAGCTTTCAGGAAAACTGAGCAGCTGTTTGTAGCATATGCTGCAGGATCACAGGGCAAAGCTATCTCAAAGCAGACTATAATGGATAGGACACTATATTCGTTACTGCTACACACAGCATGGAAAATCAGTCCCTAATAACATTAGGCCACATTCCACCAGGGCAACAGCCACTTCAACAGCCTTTCTCAGAGGAGTACCTACCAAGGAAATTTTGGAGGCTGCAACTTGGAGTTCAGTGCACACCTTTACCAAACATTACCACTTGCCTCTTTACTCTAAATCCAGAGCAGGATGGATTTGCCACTGCAGTTCTGCAGGGCCTCATAGCCAATCCTAACTCTTTATAGGCCAACCACCCAACCTCAGCTTTGGGATTCTACCCAAGTGTAATGACTGCAGCAGTGTAACACGATGAACATAGTACAGTTTTGTACCTACCATAAATGTAGATGTTCGAGTGTTCACACTGCTGCAGTCCACGTTACCCTCCCTCCATCCCCTCTGAACTAGCTGGACTTGTCTATGCCTTTCTATCCTATACAACCTTTGTGGTGTATTTGCTTGTAACTGAAGGTATTGTCTTTATTTTATATGTATATTTTTTATTAACAATATGTATTGCCTACCTACTTGGGGGCACCTGACATCTGGGGCAAGAAAAACTGAAGAAAATGGCATTGGATGCATCTTATATACCCTTGGCGCACTGACGTCAGGGAAGAAGTGACAGCAACTGACGCCGGACTAAGACTTTGGAACTCTGGCCGACTGCAAGATCACCTGACGGCAGGATAACCCAAGTGTAATGACTGCAGCAGTGTGAAAACTCGAACATCTACATTTATGGTAGGTACAAAACTGTACTTTTAGCCATGTCATAGTTTATCATTGCTGTCCTACTTTAGTGTTCTTTCTGTGACTCAGAACATGTCATCATTCAGTTTGCTAAAGTTATTGCCCTAACTTTGTGCCTCCAGTGGTCCAATCAGTGTCATCTGTACCATCTCAGCTCATTTGTATGCTCATTGATGTTGGCTGTACTCCCATAGCTGGTACTTCACACTGGAGTTGTTGTTACTTAAGTGTTGTGCTTCACATTTGTCTGCAGTGAGCCATAACTACTGATCTTCTCTCTGCTTGATCAGCTTTTCCAGATCCTTTCTTGGATTCTTTCCTCATCTTCCTCTGCAACACCTAACTTTGTATCATTATTGAACAAGTTAATTCTATTCTCTGTTCCCTTACATATGCCTGAAGCAAACATTACCGAAGGGTACTGCTCCCATTCCACCAGCTACATTCCTTATTCTTGCTATCATCCGTTTCTTCTTTACCCTCTGTCTTTCACTTCAGCCATGCAGCAGGTCATTTCCTCACGCTAGTTCCTTATCCCCAGCCCTTCCAGGTTTTTCCTTTTGGCTGCTTATGTTGGATTGATTCAAGGCCTTGGTGAAGTTCAGGTAGACCATGTCTGACCGTAGTCTTTAGTAAAGTTAGCCTGTAACCCTTTCATGCCTCGGTTAAGCTTTGATTGACAGCTGCTTTTGGATATGAATCCATGTTGAATGATGTCTCTTTGACTTCACCTGCAACTGCTGTTAGTCTTTCAGGTGCATGCTTCCCTACAATTTTCCTGCTTTCTCCTACCTTCTGTTCAAGAGTTCCACCATTTGGATGTCTTGCAATGTTGCAGTGGACAGTGATCTTGCAGAGATCCATCATGGATCTGCCACTGTAGTGGTCAAATTTCTGGGACTCTTGGAGGCAGTCATTGTGGTTCTTCTCTTTTCCCTAATGGCAGTTTCTCACCTCTCTATATGTATCATCGTGTCTGTTCACTGTTCTGCACACTCTGCCTTCTTTCCCTCCCTAGCATAGTACGACCATCTCTATTTCATTGATAACCATTTTGACTTAATTTTAAATATCGTAACTGGCTTTTTCTCTGTAAATACCATCCCTTTTTATCATATCTGGTTAAGGTGGGTTACCTGTAGTAGTAGAATCCTTGCTGTCAATAGTTTTGTGTTTAATTTCAGGAGTAGTACCACCATTAATACTTGCACATCAGGATGGTTATGCAACGGACAGCTGTAATTTTTATTTAAAGTTGGCCTATGTTCTACACGTGCACTTACTGCCTAGTTTTTGAAGAATCATTCAGCCAAGCCGTGTCAAGCAGGAATGGTAGTTGTCATTGAGTCTCATTTCATCAGCTTGGATAATTGCAAATTTTGAAGAACCAACATCATAAAAAGAATACCCTGATTGTGGTGAGGGTAAACCTCTGGACTGAATATCACCTCCAAGTTTGCACCATCTCAAGTGAAAAGAACAAATTTACATATATTTCACAAATATACATACATTTCACACCAGTGAAAGTAGACTTAACAAATGTTACTGTTTTAATCTTTTCAAGGCAACTGTGCATCTTTGTTTCTTTTAGTAAACTACAGTCAATCTGTTGCTCTCTGTCAGGCATTCAAACTATAAAAAGTTTGAATGTTAAGACATAGACAAAGACAGAAACAGTTCAAATTAAAAAGATTCAGAAGCAAACCCCAAAAAAGCTGTTTTTTGCAAAGGGCAGCCCCCCCTGCTCTCCCCACGCACCCTTCTACTTAAGTATACCAATCCAAGATCGCACTACCGTGGGGAAAAGTAAAAATACCAAGATCCTGCTCATCAAATACCAGCAACATTTAAAAGTTTGTTTTTGTACTCTTCACCCGATATTCCAAGCACTAGAGTTCAAACAGTTTTTTGTTTTTTAATACTTTTCTGAGATGGTTACTAGGAAAGCTATGTAGATTTATACATCTATATTTTACTACTTACTACATGACATCCACAAGTCCGTGTCCAACTGACTCACTTTCTGTACAGCTGTGTACAACGCATGCTTGGTTAATCTGCTAAGTGAAGTACTGCAAACTGTCACAATGTAACAAAGTGTATCTACTGATCCAGGAATTGACAGGTGTAGCATCATCTTAATAAGTGGTTGCCTGTCAGTGCTCGTTGACATGCTGATACTGGCTGTTCAGAACTGGAAGTCTTAAGAGCTAAACTCTGTGATTTCACTGTTTAAAATTCCAGTCCCTGCTGGTTCACAATGAAGTGTCTGACAGAATGTGCTTGAGTGTTTTCCTCCAGCAGTGATGTCCACTGCTGCACATCAGGTCTATATTATATTTTCGAAAGTTTCAAACATCTAACACCATATGGTCGACACCATATGAGTGATGTTTGAAATTTTGAAAGTATAATAAAAAAATAAAAATAAAAAACTATACTTACCTAAACACTGTAGGCAGGGGGGCAAGCCCCCCTGCACCCCCACTACTTAAATATTCCTACTCCCGAGATTGCACTGCATTAAAGTAAAGGGAGAATATTCCCTATGGCGATTTCCGTGTTATGCACATGACGTTTCGACTTTTCGACCAATCTGGTTCGCTCAATATACGTTCGCCGTTTACAATTTGCGATGACGCGATAGGAACCCCTGCACATCACCCCCTTATGTGTAGAGATGATGTAGGTAGCAGTGATGTCCACTGTTGCACATCACCCCCCTTATGTAGAGATGATGTAGGTAGCAGTGATGTCCACTGCTGCACATCACCCCCTTATGTAGAGATGTTGTAGGTAGCAGTGATGTCCACTGCTGCACATCACTCCCCTTATGTAGAGATGATGTTGGCAACAGGGATTTTTGTGAACTTTTATGTTGTCCTTAACTTGAATATGATTGCAGCTTTAACCTGATGGTACAAGTTTTCATTTGTTGTACTTTATATATCACAGCAAGCATGCATGTTTTACACCACATTACAAATTTACCAGTTATGGGCTGCATTCTGTGTACATACATATGTGCAGTATAGGATTATGTTTTCATTGAAGACTAATGAACCAGAGATTTAGGATGTGACCATTCCATGGTTTGCAAAGGTTCTCCCTTATAATACTGCATTCATCTTGGTAACATTCTGAATTTGTAGTTATGGTTCCCAGTATAATGAACAAGGTTGTGCTTGTAATACCAAACTGCAGATAAAGCTAAAAAATGAATGCAGTAACATTCTAAATCCACTGTTATGGTCCCCAGTATAAAGAAAAATGACTGAAAATGATGGCCCTTTTTACTGTACCCTTTGGAGGAATGCATTCTTTGTGTTGGTATGTACAGCACATGCATGGCCAAAAAGCCGCATACTAAGCAGATTTTGTGGTGGGTGTGTTTGTGAAGCATTTTTCGATTTTCCCAAGCTTGTTTTCATGTAGCTGATGGTTGCTGGGGTGGAAACTAAGTGAATGGTAGCTGAAGCATATAGCCTGTGCACATTCCTTAGATTCTTGCAATGTCTTGGGCCATTCGTAACCAGACAGTCTAAACAGTGGCATTTTGTTTAGTGACAGTTCACAGAAAATATTGCTGAAGCAAGCAGCTTGTTGAACTGATAGCACAAACCCTCTTCTCTATTAAACGTTTCATGTTCAAACTGAGAAGACTAGGCTAATGTGAAGAGATCAACATAGCTGGAGTTTTCTAATGTTCAATAAAGTTCTGATATTTAATGAAGCTGGCTTTGAACAGCATTGCAGTGCTGAACAATTAACTGTAGTGCTAAAAATCCTTTTTTTGTATATTGTGAGGTCTAACCTCTGTTATATCTTGTTCACGGGTATCAGGAGGCTAATGGACAGTCAGAGATAGGTAAAAGATAATGAGTATCGAACTGCATTTGTTAGTACTGGGAGCGCAGCCATTGTAATTGCATTAAATAACCATTTAATTAGTGGTAATTTGAGTGGGGAAAAAAAAACGTTTAATTCACAAAGAAGTCTTTTGAGGAAAGTGATGAGTAAAGCAGAATTTGCTTTTGCTGTTAACTGAGGTGCAATTAAGTCCTATTAAAGTAATATTTTCCTTTGTGTGCTCTCAAGTCTTAGTTTAGGATCGGAAAGAAAACGTGAAAGTATGGGTCTTTGCAGCTGAATGCTTTAGTACATTTTACCAGTGCACTTGTAGGATTAGGTCACAGAACAGATATAATTAAATGGAGTTAGAGGGTTCTTGTGCAAGACTAGAAAAGACAGCAGCTGTCTGGCATACACTTGAGCTAGAGATGCAAGTGTCTGCATTTTTCTCCCTTATATGAATTTTAAGTAGTCTGTTTTTGACAGTGGTCAAGTTAGAGGAATGTGTCACATTTCTGTGTTGCATGCAGAACTTAGTATTTGTGCAGGCTCACGTTTGTGAACTGATTTAAGCAAAAGACTGGAGTGGGACGTGGGCTGATTTAGTGGAGGGTACTTAAGTTGCACCTGCCTTTGACCATTACTCTTGAACTGGTTGTGTAGAAATCCTATGTTAAATTTAATGAACAAACATTTTTTTTTTTTATTTGACACCCACTTTTTCTTGTTTAGGGTTATGAGGAAACCAGAATCTGTCCTGGCAAGAAGTAGGTATGAGGAAATAGAAAAGCAATACTGACTAGACTGCCTATTCATCAGAGGATGTACACACATAACACCCCCCACTTATAAGCAATTTAGAGGTTTATCAGTTCCCATTTTGGCATATCTTTTATGATGTGGACTGAAACTAGAGACTCTCTGAGAAAAACCCCAGCAGACACAGGGAGTGCAGGCTCTGCATTGGAAAGAAGAGATTCTGGTTGGGAAATTGACTCATGGGGGTTGGGGGTGCAAGTGCTGTAAGTGAGCAGCAACTGATCTGTGGCACTATGCTATCTGTGTACATGCTTAGTGGCCCAGAAAAGTGTTAATGTATTATTCTGCCATGTCCAGCAAAGTAAAACAGTAGTGCAGTTCACCTTCCTCATGGTTATTATGTTTTAAAAGAATGATAATCACATTAGATTGTGTTGTGATAAAAGTGCTGCAGAAATGCATTGCCAGGAATATGTTTCAAGTAAGTGTTTTATACTGTTTCAATTTTCTACTTTTTTTTCATTTATAGGAAATGTTGGAAATGTTTTCATGATCGATTCAGTTTTGGGTACGATTACAGTTTCAAAAGAATTAGACTACAATAAAAAGAGAGAATATGAGCTTATGGTGAAGGCAACTGATCAGGGAAGTAAACCACTGAGTGCTGTAACAAGTGTCCTCATCTTTGTAACAGTCTCTGACAATGCAGCACCAAAATTTGCAATGAAAGAGTACTCCTCAGAAGTCAGTGAAACTGTGAACATCGGCAGCTGGATTGGTTTAGTAACTGCTCATAGCCAGTCATCTGTGGTTTATGAAATAAAAGATGGAAATACAGAGGACTCTTTTGATATCAATCCAAACTCTGGTGTCATTACAACCAAAAAAAGACTTGATTTTGAATCCATTCCTTCATATCGGTTGGTAGTACAGGGAACCAATATGGCTGGAATGTCTACAAACTCAACTGTTATTATACATCTTAGAGACGAGAATGACAATCCTCCTGTATTTATAAAATCTGAATTTGTGGGGCAAGTCATCGAATCAGCTGCAAGCAACAGCGTTATTTTAACTGACAAAAATATCCCATTGGTAATTCAGGGAACTGACAATGATACAGAAGGAAATGCTATACTTGTGTACCAAATCGTTGAACCATCTGCCAGGAATTATTTCACCATTGACTCTAGCACGGGAGCAATCAGGATCGTTACTCCTTTGGACTATGAACAGAAAAGTGTGTATCATTTCACAGTGCAAGTACATGACATGGGAAGTCCGCGTTTATTTGCAGAACATGCAGCCAACGTTACTGTACATGTTATTGATGTAAACGATTGCCCTCCTGTCTTTGCAAAAGATTTGTACGAGTCATCAGTTTTAATACCAACGTATAATGGTGTGACAGTTGTTTCTGTAAATGCTACAGATGCTGATTCTGGAACAAATTCAGAAATAATGTTTTCTATTATTAAGGGCAACATTGGCGAAAAGTTTGCTATCCATCCTGTCACAGGACTTATAACTGTACAGAACAGTACACAGCTAAGAAGTAGATATGAGTTATTAGTCAGGGCTTCTGATGGGAAATTCTCAAACACAGTTTCAGTAAAAGTAAATGTAAAAGAGAGCAAAGAGAGTCAAATTAAATTTGCTCAGACTTCATATTCTGCTGTGGTGCTGGAGAATACCACTGAAGTGAAAACACTAGCAATTATTGCAGCTGTGGGTAACCAAATAAATGAGCCTTTATTCTACCAAATTCTAAACCCAGACAGTAAGTTTAAAATGAATCCAACTTCAGGTGTTCTGTCAACTACTGGTATACCATTTGATCGTGAGGATCAGGAAACATTTGACATAGTAGTTGAAGTTAGCGAGGAACACAAACCATCAAAATTTGCCCACGTTGTGGTCAGGGTTACAGTAGAGGACGTTAATGACAACATACCTTTTTTTGTCGGTCTGCCTTATTATACAGTTGTGCAGGTAGATGCAGAGGCTGGCCATGTCATTCGACAAGTCACTGCTGTTGACATGGATATTGGAGAAAATGCAGAAATACATTACTATCTAAAAGAACATCATGAGTATTTCCAGATTGGACTTTCTGGTGAAATATCACTTAAAAAACAGTTCAGCCCTGATATCTCAACTGTGGATTACACTGTAATTGTTGTGGCCAAAGATGGGGGAGATCTGCCCCTTTCTTCGGAAGTAATGGTGCCAATTTCTGTTGTAAATAAAGCCATGCCTGTATTTGAAAAACCTTTCTACAGCGTGGAGATAGCAGAGAACATCCATCTAAATGCTCCTGTCATCCATGTGCAGGCTAACAGCCCAGAAGGCTTTAAGGTTGTTTATATGATTATGGATGGAGACCCTTTCAGTCAGTTTGCCATCGGGTTCAATACTGGAGTCATAAATGTTGTTAATCCTCTTGACTTTGAAGCCCATCCAGCTTACAAACTGTGTGTGAGAGCAACAGACTCCCTAACTGGAGCCCATGCTGAGGTCTTTATTGACATTATAGTGGAGGATGTTAATGACAATCCACCACAGTTTAAAGAGCGGTTCTACACTGCATCCCTTTCTGAGGCTTCTGCAATTGGTACCTCTGTTGTTCAAGTAAGTGCTAGTGATCTTGATTCAGGACTAAACCGAGCTGTTTCATATCTGCTTGTAGAAGATGACAGTAGTAGTGCTGATCACTTTCATATAGATAACAGTGGGCTCATCACAACAATACAGATGCTGGACTGTGAACACATGAAGCAGCACAAACTCGTAGTGAGAGCAAGTGACAAGGGCATGCCGTCATTAAGCAGTGATGTCACTGTAATCGTTAATGTGATGGACCTCAATGATAATCCTCCTGTCTTTAACCAACTGTTATATCAAGCAGTCGTCAGTGAACTTGCACCTCGTGGACATTTTGTTGCTAGTGTGCAGGCATCAGATGCAGATAGTTCTGAGACTGGCAAGCTGACATATTCCATTTTGTCAGGCAATAACCAGATGAATTTTGCAATTAATACCACAACTGGGATTATTACCGTTTCCAACCTGAGAAAGTTCATCCTTGATCCATTTTACACATTGAATGTTTCTGTGTCTGACGGAGTTTTTAGGAGTTCAACTCAGGTTCATATTAATGTAACCAGTGCCAACCTCCATTGTCCTGTTTTTAGCCGAAATGTGTATGATGCAGAATTGGTTGAAAATTCACCTGTGAACACATTGGTAACTAAAATCACGGCAACAGATGAAGATTTGGGAATTTATGGCCATATTGATTACTTTATTGTTAATGATTTTGCAAAAGACAAATTCACTGTTAATGATAAAGGAGAAGTACTGACTCTAGAGAAACTTGATCGTGAAGTTTCTTCAGAAAAGGTGATCTCTCTCAGCTTAATGGCAAAAGATGGTGGTGGTAAGGTAGCTTTTTGCATTGTCAACATTATATTGACAGATGAAAACGATAATATTCCACAGTTTAGAGCAGCAGAGTACAAAGCAAATATTCAGTCAAATGTTTCTAGAGGTTATCCTGTCTTAAGAGTGTTAGCATCTGATGCCGATGAAGGGAACAATGCAGATATTACTTATAGTATTGAAGCAGATTTGGACACTGTAAAGGAAAATCTTGAAATTGATCCACTTTCAGGTTTTATCACTACTAAAGAAAGCTTAATTGGCCTGGAGAATGAACTGTACACTTTTTATGTTAGGGCACAAGATAATGGTTTGCCAAGGAGGCACTCTGTAGTTCCTGTTTATTTGCGAATACTTTCCCCAGACGTGCACCTTCCAAAATTTTCTGAGCCATTCTATACATTCACTGTGTCTGAGGATGTCCCTATTGGAACGGAAATTGATGTCATAAGGGCGGAGACTGACCAACCAGTTATTTATTCCCTGCTAAAAGGAAGTAGCTCTGAAAGTAACGCAGATGAGCTGTTTATTATTGACAAACAGTCTGGGAGATTAAAGCTTGAGAAAAATCTTGATCATGAAATAGCAAAATGGTTCCAGCTTTCTGTTGTGGCTCAGTGTCATTTTGAAGACTATGAAGTTATGTCATCCGTAGATGTCAGTATTCAAGTAAAAGATACCAATGATAATAAGCCAGTGTTTGAGTCTGACCCATATGAAGCATTCATTACTGAAAATTTGCCAGGTGGAACTAAAGTTATCCAAGTCAAAGCAACAGATATGGACTCTGGAATCAATGGCTTGGTGAAATACAGTTTAGCTCAGAATCAAGACCCTGAAGACATTTCAGAACTCTTTGCTGTTAACAGTGACAGTGGCTGGATTACAACCCTGAAAGAACTTGACCGTGAAAAGGAAGAGAAGTACAACATAATAGTAGTGGCATCTGATCGGGGAGAGAAGATTCAGCTTTCCTCCACTGCTGTAGTTAAAACTTCTGTCATTGATGTTAATGACAACCCTCCACGCTTTACAGCAGAGATCTACAAGGGAACAGTAAGTGAGGATGACCCACCAGGTGGTGTGATTGCCATACTAAGTACTACTGATGCTGACACAGAAGAAATGAACACAGGAGTCATTTACTACATAACAGGTAAAAAAATCCTTAAAATAAACAATTTTTTTGATTGTATGGCTACAGAGATTTTCTTGTAATTTAGTGTTGTAGACTTAATACATGTATCAGTGGAGCAACAGGTAGCACACATGCGTTGCTGATAGAAAACCGAAAGGCTGTGGGTTCTGTTCCCACTCCAGGTGATTGGATTGCTGAGAATTCAGTGCAGTATTGGAGGTGGGGGTGCTTCTGTACTCCTGATTGTGTTGTCCTTTGGATGATGCATTAAACGGAGGTCCCATCTGCTTGTGTTGGTAGCTCAGATGGATGGAAAAGATCCCATGGCACCTACCAAAAAGCATGGGGGAAGTTCCCCACTGTCCTGGTCAGATTTATCCTAGTAGTAGAAGTACTACCTCCAGTTTCCCCTGACAAGAGTTCACTAGCCTAGTGGGGCTAACCTTGACAACAATGAATTAATAAATTAAATAAAATGTGATGAGTCTGTGCTACTTTTCACCAGGATGGTGAACATGTTGCTTTTTGTTGTACCACTGATCTACATAGAGCAGTGAGTCTCATATTTTTTGTATGCACATACATTTACTTAGTTTGGTGCTCCATGGAGCAGATAGAAACTTGAGCACTCATTAGATGCTGTCTGCCTATTGTACTGCAATATTTTTGGTGTTACAAAGAATATCTCCATAGGTTCATAGTTTGGTTGGAAGGGTGGCCTAATGGTTAAGGTGTTTGCCTTCCAAACACAAGGTGCAGGGTTTGAGTCTCACAAGAGATAATTGGCTAGGCTTAAAATGGCTCACAAGGGCAGTTAGCCTAGTACTAATCTATGAACCTAGACTAGTGGGCAGTTTACATCATTCTCATAATGGACTTTTCCTAACTGCAGTAGAATGTTTTGTAGGTCTTGACGATGAACACTTCACTAAGGGGTTCACTTAGGTTGCACCCTTGTTCAGGGGAGAGGACACCCTAGAAAAGAGCAGTTACAACTTACAGTTTGAGGTACATAATCCTAAAGGTTAATTTAGTAAGTGAAAGGGTCTGGAGCTGCTTTCCCCCCTTTTTAGATCTACCAGGTGAGAAAGAGAGATCCATATGAGGATCATACTTATTAGGCTTAGAATGCTATATCAGAGGGTGGGTTGACTGCTTACAAATGAGCAAAGCTTCACACCTACTGTAGGTTTATAGGTAAGTACAAGACAAGCTGTCCTTGCTGGCCATGTTAAGCCTAGCTAATTTCCCATTTGATGCTTGAATTAACTTATTTTGTTTAGTGTTAGGTTGGCCTTACCCTGTCCTGTGGTTGATCATTTTAAAACCCCTAGTGAAAATAACTGGGATCATACCATATGTAATTTGAATTTTGTACTTGTACTTACAAACCAGCTGAAGTGTACTGTTCTTTTTTCTGTAAAATTCCTTTGTTTGTTTACTTGTGCTGGGTCATTATTATGGGTCTGTATTATAGAGCTAAATTGTTGCTTAGATATCTGTTGTCTTAGTGTTCTGCAAATATACAGAGATCAGTATATATTTTTTTGGTTTTATAATTTGCACTCTGATTCCTCACATCTCTGTTGAAACTTTTCCCCACCCCCCTCCCTGTTCTTGGTTGTAGTTTAAATTTGGTGGCTTTTGCAGTGCCCGCCCCACTGTAGATTTGATCTAGGACACTCCCCCAGTCCCATCTCTTTACAGCATTCTACCTAATAAATCCTTTCTGCACTTGCTTTTAGTCCTTTTTAATTTAATTACATTTTTTCAAACTGTGTGTGGACTAATATTGCTGCATACTCAAGTGTGCCAGCTTGCACTGCATGTGATTTGTTTTTACTACTGTTTTTGCTACTTTTCTGAAAAAAAAATTGTAAGCCTGTTTCCTACCTTTCCTGTAATTAGTGTTCCAGATACAGATTTGCTGTATCCAGGACTATTTGTAAGCTTCTGAGCCCCCAAACCTTTCTGTGTTGGAGGGAAGCCTTCTAGCTTATCAGTGGGAGTGGTAAGCACTATGTAACCTGTCTTACCACATAAGGAGTGGTTCTGGCCCTGAATTTGTAGTTATTGGCCGTTTGGGCGGTCTTCCATCTCTCTTAACTTTCTGATTTGAAGGCCTGCATTTGCACTTGTTTCTGTCCTGTAACTCCTGGGCCCATCTCATTTGCTCACTCTCAAAAAAAAAAAAAAAAAAAGAAAAAAAAGAAAGAAATTTGCTTTGACTGTATTTGTGTTTCTTCATACTTTATTTTGCTTTTGTGTCATCTTAAAAGTACTCAATTGTATTTATTACTGCTTGGTGTAACTCATTCTAAGCCTTTTAGTTTAAGCACTTGGGCTTCAGACCACTTGTTTTACATTAGGAAGGTTTGTGGTCTGCACTGTAGTGGCAGGACAGGTAGCTTACATCCTTCTAAGTTGGGAACTGCTGATTGAGGGCTCAGTGTCTGTTATTCTAAAAGTGTATAAATTCTGTTTTAAGCACTTGGGCTTCAGGCCAGTTATTTTACATTAAAAGGGTTCGTGGTCTGCACTCTTGTGGGAGGAGAGGCTGGACTCCACCCTTCTAGCTGGGAATTTCTGGTTAAAGGCTTATAGTGCCTGCATATTTAAACTGATTCTTAATGAAATTGGTACACCTTGTTTGCTGTAGCATAGACTAGATCCAGGCCTGCTGAATCTAGCTTTGTTTATATAAATTGAGCACTAATCCAGGCATTCTTTTAAAGTATTCAATTGTATTTATTACTGCTTGGTAGTAACTTGATTAAAGTGTAGCTATCATTCTAAGTCTTTTGGATTAAGCACTTGGGCTTCAGACCAGTTGTTTTACATTAGGAAGGTTTGTGGCCTGCACTGTGGTGGCAGGACAGGTAGCTTACATCCTTCTAAGTTGGGAACTGCTGATTGAGGGCTCAGTGTCTGTTATTCTAAAAGTGTATTAATTCTGGTTTAAGCACTTGGGCTTCAGGCCAGTTGTTTTACATTAAAAAGGTTTGTGGTCTGCACTGTAGTGGCAGAACAGGTAGCTTACATCCTTCTAAGTTGGGAACTGATGATTGAGGGCTCAGTGTCTGTTGTTCTAAAAGTGTATTAATTCTGGTTTAAGCACTTGGGCTTCAGGCCAGTTGTTTTACATTAAGAAACAGGTAGCTTACATCCTTCTAAGTTGGGAACTGATGATTGAGGGCTCAGTGTCTGTTCTGAAAGTGTATTAATTCTGGTTTAAGCACTTGGGCTTCAGGCCAGTTATTTTACATTAAAAGGGTTTGTGGTCTGCACTCTTGTGGGGGGAGAGGCTGGACTCTGCCCTTCTGAGCTGGGAATTTCTGGTTAAAGGCTTATAGTGCCTGCATATTTGAACTGTTTCTTACTGAAATTGCTACACCTTGTATGCTGTAGCATAGACTAGATCCAGGCCTGCAGAATCTAGCTTTATTTGTATGCTTGTTGTTTGTTTGCTTGTTATTTCCCTGAAACGCTAATTCCACCTAAAAAGCGGCTTTTCAGCGCTTCTGTGGATCCCAAGTGATATCTGCATTGCTTACTGTACTTATTTCCTTGTTTCACTTGAAAGAAAGTTACTGTTAGTCATTTTTGCATTTAAGTTACCTGTAACACATTGCATTTAAGTTACCTGACACTTGCTCACTAAAGCAATTATATGTCAGCACTAAAATAAGCACTACACCCTCACAAACTCCCCTTGAGTACCTCGTTCCCCATTGGCCCTTTTTTTCAATTATAAAGGAATTCCCAATACTCTTCTAGCATGTCCAAAGGTCAGTTGTCAATCTCCTCTCCGGTCCAACTGGTGAATCTGGGAATCTTGAGGCAATGTTACAACTGCCTCATGTACACAGACAACCCTCTCCTCCTCCCGACAAATTACAACACGTGAGAGATGCAACCATATAGCCATACTGGAGGCTAAGCTCTCTCAACTCAGTACTGGCAAAACCAGTCAGGAGGAGAAGGAAACCACACTCACTACAATTCCAGTCTCACATAGACCTACCATGACAGCAAACTAAACACATAAGCACACAAAAACATACTCGGAGGCTCTAAATAAAAATCTGCCTAAGCAGCAGAGACCTCCAAAGCAGACACCCAAGCAACCGCTACCCCAAAACAAAACACCTGCAACACATAGCTCACAAAGCCACTGTGCCGAACAGTCACAGCCCTTAAGGTTAAACAAAACACCTGATACACTTGTAATAGGTGACTCTATCGTCAGGCACACTGACGTCCTGCTCACCAGGCTGAACAAGGAAAAGGTCACGGTGAGCTGCCTGTCGGGCGCTAGGATCTGCCACATAACACAAGCACTCAGGTCACTCCAAGGCAAGTAGAAATATGACTCGGTCATTGTCCATGCTGGTGTGAATGACCTGAGATGTACCTCCCTGGACTACATGAAAAGAGACATAGAGGAGCTCTCTGAGCATGTAGCCCAGGCCGGTATGACCCTGACCTTGAGTAGCATCTTACCCTCACCAAGAATGATGCCACAATATGAAGACAAGATGATCAATTTCAACAATTGGCGTAAGTATTGGTGTCATTCAAAGGGGATCCAATGCCTGTCAGCCTGGGATGACATGTTCGACAAGCCACGATGCTTCGCTAGGGACGGCTTGCACCTGTCACCCCTGGGCTTTCGGATATTGGCAAAGGCTCTTGCTACCCCCATAGTGCCTTTTTTAGGCAAGGCTCAAAAGACAAACCCACCTCCATAGGTATCACAAGGGATAAGAAACCAAGAGTAATGCTACTCAACGCCAGAAGTCTAAACCTCAAGATGCACGCACTCGAAACTCTCCTTAGCATGGAGAACATCGATATCTGTGCAGTAACAGAAACCTGGTTCAAGGCTCCAGAAAGCACCCCAGCACTACCAGGTTATACCTCATACCATGCTTTTCGGCCCCAAAACTTGGACCGAACCACAAAAGGAGGGGAGTATCAATATTCGTCAAAGATACCCACACCTCCAGGTTGGTGGCACAGCACAAAGCATCAGAGACTATCCATGTGCAACTAACAGTGGGTAAAACTGCCTTCCAGTTTATAGCCTGCTACAGACCACCCTCCCAAACCCAGGAACCCCACTCGGCTTTCCTGAGAACACTGGAAAATATGAAGGTCTCTCCAAACACCATTATATTGGGCAACTTCAACTACCCAGACGTAGACTGGGAGCATTACTCTAGATCCAACACCCTAGCCCAAAGGTTCCTAGAATTTATAAACTCAAATGCTATGGAACAACTTGTTACCACTCCCACAAGAGGGGAAAACATACTGGACCTGATCATCACCAACATGGGGGCTCTGTGCTCCAGACCAGAAGTGTATCCCTCACTGGTAAGATCAGGCCATAAACTAATCTCACTGGATATTCACATCCCGACTCCACCCCCGGCCCTGAAAACCACAGTGAAAAACTTCTCTAAAGCAAATTTCACACTCCTCAAAACCGAGGTGGAATCCTTCAAAGCCACCGGGCCTGTGGAAAATACGGCCCAGACCGCAGAATCCTTTATAAACGCATTCTGTGAACACCTTCAGGAATGCATGGATCATGCAATCCCAAATAAAACCAAGACCCAATCTTCCAAAGGCAGACGTCCTGTCTGGTGGACCCCAGCCATAAACAAACTATACAGTAGGAAGGACAAACAACCAAACCAAAAACCACCTCCAGAGGAAGCCTTAATAGGCAAAAATAGTAAAATGACTAGGATCTGAAGAAGGTTTTTTTAACTGAAAGCGCTTATCCTGTTTGACCTGCAACTTGAACAGCACAACTTTTTATTTCTTCATTTTATTAAAGCCTACATTTTAACAGAACTTCTCAGTGAACTTTTCGTTGTGGTGGAAGCCTTTTTTTCATTTTAATACAATAGAAGGAGGAAGCTACTGCATGATAGAGCAAAATCCCAAAAAGGGAAGGCATCTCTGATCAGTATTAGCAAAAAAAACTACGGGCACTCATAAAATCGTCTGAGGCCAGCTTCGAGAGAAAAATTGCACAGGACACTAAGGATAATCACAAGGCTTTCTTTAGTTATGTTAGGAACCTGGGTGGGAATTCCCAGATAAGCTCAGAATTAGTCCAAAATGACAAAAAATACACCGAACCCACAGACATTGCCAACATCCTAGCTGACAGGTTCAGCGCAAACTCCCCCCCCCCACCAAAAGGGCAAAAATATCTATCCCAGTAGAGTGCTGCCCCCCTGACATCTCAGATGCTCAGGTAAGAGCTGCCTTCTCCAAAGCAGGAAACACAGCATCAATGGGACCAGACGGTGTCCCGGGCTGCGTCCTACATGAACTCCAAGAAGAGCTAAACCCAAACATAAAACTTCTGTTCAATCTCAGCCTTACTACAAGATATGTACCCAAAGAGTGGCGTACAGCAACAGTGGTCCCTCTCCACAAAGGTGGGGCCTCAACAGATCCTGGAAACTATCGCCCCATAAGCCTGACTAGCTTGGTCTGCAAAGCTATGGAAAGGATCATCATGCACCTCAAATAAAGATATTGGGGACCTACAGACACTGGATCCTACCCAGTTCGGCTTTAAGGGCAGATCCTGCCTCTTAAACCTGGTTGATTTCTTTGAAACAGTCACCAAGGCCATTGACGAGTGGAAGGTGGTCCACACAGCCTACCTGGACCCCGCAAAAGCCTTCGATACAATACCCCACTCGGGCATTATAGATAAGCTCACCAGCTTAAATATAAACCCCTATGTCACTAGATGGGTTGCAAACTGGCTCAAGGACAGAACCCACATGGCTAGAATTGCTGGAGCCATGTCAGTCTCCAAACCAGTTACAAGTAGCGTCCCACAAGGCTCAGTCCTGGGACCTCTCTTGTTCGGTATATATTTCTCGGAGGTACAGGCCAACACAGAAGGACTGTGGCTGACCAAGTTTGCAGATGACTACAAACTGGGTGCCATAATTGACTCTGCAGCCGACACAAGCATCCTCCAAAAGGGCCTCATAGAAACAGACAACTGGTGCCAGAGCCATGGCGTCAAGCTAAACGCCAAAAAGTGTATAGTTATCCCCTTTGGCTAAAACAAAGTGCCCCCAAATTACCACATAGGTGGTTATCTATTAAGTACAGAAGAAGTAATTAGGGACCTGGGGACCCAAGTTGATAGCAATCTCTCATTTGACAACCACGTGGCCAAAGTGGTTAGAAAAACATTTTATATAGCCCACCTAATCATGAAGGGATTCACATCTAGATCAGGGGAGGTCATCGTGCCCCTTTACTCATCCCTCATCAGGCCCATAATTGAGTACAATGCCCCTTTTGGGATGTACCTTACCAGACACCTGCAGCAACTGGAAAGACCCCAAAAGTACCTCACCAAGAGGATCAAAGGGCTCAAACAGATGCCATATGCTGCCCGGTTAAAGAAACTCTAGCTCTACTCAGTGGCATACCGCCTGCTCAGAGGCGATCTGTGCCTGACGTATAAAGCCATGTCCAACCCGGAATTAATGGACATGCTGCACCTCAGAAAATCCAAATCCCATCGAGCTACGCGCTCGAGAGACTTAAACCTTATCACTGAACTAAATAGGACACGCTGGAGGGGACAGATTCATAACCCAGAGGCTCCCTTCACTCTGGAATAAAATCCCAGTCCAGGTTAGGCGCAGAGTCCCTCATTGACTCTCTTCAAGAGGAATCTTGATGAGTGGATGGGAGATCGTAGGTTTACCCCGGGTATCACTTCTGTGTCACTGTTAGACAGAGGCACAGTATACTAACCTCGAAAAAGGGCATAGCAAAATTAATTTAAAATGGCTGGCGAAAGCCAAACACACTCTGGCTAGGCTTATAAATGCCCTAGGACAGATAGCCTAGTATGAACCTATGAACCAAAGTGTCAACCTGTTTTCACAGTAGCTCTGGTTCAAAATTTGAAACTTTACAGCAAGAATAATTTGTATAGGGCACATTTAAAATACCTTTCTCCATGTCTTAAACCTGGAGATTTTAATGTTGGTTGTAACTAAATTCTAAACTTTGAACATTCATCTGTTTCAGAAATGCTTTGTCAAAAACAAATCATGCCTTACTTATACTTGTCATTTTAGGATATCTGATATTAGGCTGTCAACCAGTAGGTTGCCAGGTAATTGCATCAGACACAATGTTGCTGACTGAACAAAAGTGCTGAGGCAGATGTTTTATGGCACTCAGACATACTGAACTGTTTGGCAACAGCAAATGTAGTGTGTGTGTGTTGGGGGGGTGCTGGCAATTATGGGGACTGCATGCATCAATTGGGTTGTAACTGAAGGAAGAGCAAGATACCAGAGGGGAGCAGATTTAAAAGGGGCTAAAATGATACTCCACTGCAGCAGAAAGCAAGATTTGGGGTGTTATCTCACATTACAGAGCATATAGTATCTGTGCTTATACAGTTCTGTGTCACATGTGAACTACAGTTTATACTGATGAGAAATATCTAGCACAGGTTTAATAGAATCTTTGAGTTCACCTGTGTCGTCAGAGTGTACAAATTCTTCCTTAACATTGCTTGTCCCTTCTCCTGCTCCTTTGGCATAATAGCTTCCTCTATTTGGAGACATACCCTCCTGTCATCTACCACCCCCTTAGTTTTGCTGCTGTTAATCATTGCAGTAAGAGCCTGTCAGCTAGATTTTATTAATTTAGATAAATAGTGCAGTAGTCCTGACTAACTGGAACTTCAGCCACAGAAGGCTTGATGTTTATTCTTACTTCCAGCACTCGGTTCCCCCTTTAGTCAAGGTGGATGATCCCTGTGTAAAGCAGATGTCTAACCATAATGCTTTTTTGCAGCTCCAGGACCATACTTTTCAGACACCTGCAGTCTTTGATGAAGCCTCCCTAGAGACTGTTGTACTAAGAGAAGTAAGAATATGCCACCAAGCTAATGACCACAGTCAGTTTTTTTAGAGCAGGCATGTCCTTTAGGATGCTAGTGGTCAAAGCCCAGGTCATTGTCTCTGACTGGGAGTGTGGGCAACTCTCTGTCTTGGTAAGGAAGGACATAGAAGGTGGTGAGGTAGAAGATGTAGTGTAGTCCTCCTGTCCACACTTCTAAGGCAGACATCCCAGCTTGAAATACAAAACACCCATGCTACATGCAGTCATTTGGTACCCAGGAAACCTAGTGGGTCTTTTCCACTCTCTTCTCTCCAGGCTATCCACAAACCAGTAGGTTTCCTTGGTTTAGGGTTTCTTTCCATCTTACCAAACCCTGCAGCTAAGTGTTGGTCTACCTGCTTGTGGATTTCTCTGTGGTGAGCAGAAGAAGCAGCCTCTATTGAGTAAGGTAGAGGATTACTGTTCCTAAAATGTGCAGAAGAAATTGGATTACTCTTACCAGATTTTCTCACCTGTCCCAGCAGCAGAGGAAATCTCTTGTGGAGATGTACTTTGTAAAATAAGAGTACTGTCCTTCAGGAATTCCTATAAATAAGGCTAGTTAAACATTTCCCTAGAAAGCAAAACTGGAATTTGCTGAATGCCGCTCCTTGTGTTCAAAAAGAAAAGGCCAAGGAATGCCCACTGTGGACCTTTCAGAACTCAGTAATTACCTTGGGGAGTCTATATTCAAAATGTTGACATCACAAGCCCTGCATCCACTATTTCATCAGGCCTGATAATCAGTTTTGATCTCAAGGATACCTTTCTCTATTTTCCCATTCAACCAGACCACTGATTTCCCTCAGGCAGGGGTCTTCTGGTGTGTTAGCAGTCAAGGGGTTAGGTTGATCATACCCCTTATCCAGGTTGTTCTCAGCTACCTAAGAGAGAGCAGTGTGGTCTCGGGCGACTCTGAAGGCACTTTGCATCCCATCTGAATTTAGTGACCGCTAAATCAAGCAGGTCAAAGGCAGATCCACACTTTGGGATGTTACACAAAAATGTCTTTTCTCAGCTAGTTCATAAGGTGGATGTCCCAGTAATAGACATGTTTGCCACTTTGAGCAACAGACAACTCTGGGAGATTCTTAACACATGAGTACCATGGCACATAGGCAGTCCTTGTCTTCTTCAGATGGACAGGTCTCTTACTTTAATGCATTCTCTCCAATTCCCCTACTTTCTGTGTTATTCAGAAGGTAAGGAAGAACGGGCCAGCAATGCTCTGAATAGCCCCTTTTTGTCCCAGGCAACACATATTCTCCCTGCTAATGGAAACATTCAGGGGAAGCCTAATGTGTTCCTCTGCTGGTGGACTTCCTATTCCAGAACAAGGAATCCCCCCCTGCATTCCACCCTGGAGACTTTGCAGATCACAGCTTGGTTGATTTTGACTATTCTATCATTCAGGCAGCAGATTACGGATGATGGATGTACATGTTTAAGGATACTAGGAAATCCTACCTGTCCAGATAGAAGAGGTTTTCCCTTTCCAATGAAAGGAATAGGGACCCCATCGCAGCACCAGTGTCCCTGATCCTGCAACATTTATCTCAGTTGTTTAATTCAGTGTTGGCCTGCTCTTCTATCAAGATGCATCTTTTGACCATTTCAGCCTGCCTTTCCTTGGACTTATTGCTGGTATGCTTGTTACCTATTAAACAGCAAGTCTTGTAGCTGAGACTTCATAAAAGAAGACTTTATCTTCCATGGAACTTAAATCTATATGTAGAAAAACTGAACCGGTTTTCCTTTCAAATCTCTAACTTGGAAAATGGTCTTGTTTGTAGCTATTACTTTTGCAAGAAAGCCTACCACTAGGACAGTCTAAGTTCAGGTATCTAAAGAGCTGTTTTAGTCTTCAGCAAGGACAGGGTCATTCTTGGGTCAAACTACTGCTGTATGCCAAAAGGAGTCCTGGAACGCACCCTCTGCCAGACCATTCAACTGCCTGTCTTCCTTCCCTAACCATCAAAATAGGGGGAGAAAGGGTACTGCATCCCCAGGATGTACACATGCAGCTGAGATGTTATTTCCACAGATCCAAGGATGCTAAAAGGTCCAGTGGGGAAGGGGATAGGGCTGTGTCTAAACAGTTTCCAAGTGGTTGGACCATTACATCATGTTCTGTTATGTCTGCAACGCTAAGAAAATAGGAAGAACTGTAAGAGCTCACAGCATGAGAAGTACAATCACCACCATCATCTTCTTCAAGGGATTAATTACCTAGGCTAGTTTAGAAAGCCTTCATGGTTAGCTGTCTTTAGCTTTTTTGAACATTACAAACTAGACCTCATTTCCAAGGTTAGGACTGAGTTTGCCATGGTCATTTTGCAAGATATTCAAATCACCTGCCTATCATCACACACACAGGGCAAACATGCCAATAGTCAGGACTTACTGCATCAGGGAAGGAACTGTAAGGATATACATCTTCAAAACAAATGTGCAAGAATTTGCCACAATGGTAAATGTAGGTAAATGCTGTTTTTGTTTTGCCCCAGCTATGAGCTGACTGCTGGAATCCCTCTTAGTCAAGTGCCCCATTTGTTTTTCACCTCAGTAGTAAGAGCTGACTAAAAGGGCCCATCACTGAGGTAGACGTCATGGGTGGTTTAGGTTTTTCTGTTTAACCCTAACACCCACTCATATTCGTCTGAGGCATTATGTTTTTGTGATGTATGCCACACCTCCATGTGATGTAATCCATTGGCCTTATCCCCTTTTTAGACAAGTACCACCTCATCTTTGATGTCTTCCTAGGGCTCTTCGTGAGTACAGCCCCCCCTTCCTTCCCCTCCCCATAGAGAGAGGAAAGCAGACATAAGCCTGATCATTTCTCTTCCCCAGTGGCAGCTCAAGTAGTAGTTGAAGCTGCTAGCCAGACTCCGGTCACCTGATTTAGTCAAGGCTTTACCCATCTATGCCAGTAGAGCTGACTGTTTAAGTAAATCACGATTGCTGTACTGTTTTCCTATCCAGCAACCTCCTCTTGGGTTTTAGGCATCACAGGCTGGGGTAATGCAGCCTATCCTTATGTTGCTACTCTGCCTCTTCCCTTATAGGGCCTCAAGCCTGCTTAGGTCTCAGTAGATTGTGGAGCCCTACTTCTGTTTCCCCTCCCCTCAGCTTAGATTTGAACGGGATACCGCACTCCCTCTCTCTCTTTTTCTGTGTTCCCTAGGAGTAAAGTCTGGGTCTAATCCCTTAGCTTTCATGCTAAATGCCCTTTAATTTCCTTGACAAGAAAGCTGTAAAATGGCATAGGTGGATGGCTGATTTTACAGGGAATGTCTTATCATAAATGAAAGGACATCTGCAACTTCTGAAGGGGGAAACCTAGTGAGTTTTAGAAGTCGTGCTTGATGTCTGACCTACTGTAACTGAAGTCTCGGCATTCAAACACTGTAACTTTGTTCTCCTCTGTTGTGGTAAATTCTTACACATTCATACTTTCTCCATCGACCAGTAAGCTGTCAGCCAAATAGTGGAAATTCATCATCTTGTTCATTTATCTTTCTGTCTTTATGGTGTAATTTTTTAATATGAATTAGTTAAAGAGCTTTGATTGGAGCACTTCTGACAGTGTAAAAGAAAGTTATTTCATTTGCATTGGGGAAAAATGGTTAGGTCAGAAAAGCCAACACAACTATGTGCAAATTGTCTTCAATGACATGTAGTGCCTAGCAATGAAAATTTTGGGACAATTTTACATATAAGTAAATGTTTACAGTCAGCGTTTTATTTGTTGCTATATAACATACTAAACCTGTTGTCCTTTTTGTCTTGTGCACTTTGAGACAGTTTGGAATTAATTGGACACAGCCATCCTAAAGGTCTAATAGCTGGGAAAAGTAACTGTGGGCATCTTTCAGGCATTCTTATTGAAGTGTTAACCATCAGTTTGCATTTTAACAGTCTAAATAATATAGTGATGTTCATTCTTGGCATGACCCTCTACAGTGTTTTTTTTTACTTTAACAGTAGTTTTCTTAAATTTAACAGCATGTTAGAAAATGCATGTCTCATAAGCATTGCCTAATTTTTAAAGTTTTGAAACTGTGTCTTTATAAGATGCTTTTTTAGCTATTGTTGAAATAAGGAAAGTTGTTTTCTTTTAGTTTTATTCACTTGTATGGCTGTTGTATTCTTTGCCTTTATTATTTAAGAAGACTTATTTTTTTCAATTGAATGACACTGTTAACGCTGACTTTTGTGTGTTAGGAGGAGACCCTTTGGGACAGTTTGCTATTGAAAACGTACAGAATGAATGGAAGGTCTATGTTAGAAAACCCCTGGATAGAGAAGAAAAGGACAATTATGTTTTAAATATCACAGCCACTGAAGGGACCTTTGTGGCACATGCTTTGGTAGAGGTGAAAGTCCTTGATGCAAATGACAACACGCCAGTTTGTGAAAAGGCCAGTATATGTCATTTTATGTGTTTGCATTTATTTATTTTTTGTAGGCTAACACATTTTTTCACAGCTGTACTCCTGTTTCTGGATTTATTTTTTTTGTTTGCCTTTTGATAGTGTACAGTTTTACCAAAATTTATATTTCTAAAAACATATTTTGTTATTAATATAAACCATCAGCCGATATTCATGTGAGAATAGGCAGTATTTGCTGATATGTGAAGGTAGATTTATTTTTTTTCGTGGTTTAATACGATGTTCATCGTGTGACACTGCTGCAGTCATTACACTTGGGTTATCCTGCCATCAGGTGGTTCCGCAACCGGCCTGAGTTCCAAAGTCTTGGTCCGGCGTCGGTTGCTGTCGCCTCCTCCCTGACATCAGTGCGACAGGGGTATATAAGATGCAGCCGGCGACGTTTTCTTCAGTCTTTCTTGCTGCGCGCTGCCCGAAGCCAAAGCAGTTCGCAAGTGCCGGTCGGCCTACTCCTGAGATTTTCATTCCGAATCTAGAACCAAAGTCTTTTACAAAGCTAAGTACCCCGTTGGGGAAGCTTTTTCTTGCCTCAGACCGATGTCAGTAAAAGTTAATAACTGTATTTCTTGTGAGAAGCAAATACCTCATAAGGATTTCCATTCTTATTGTATCCCATGCCTAGGCCCAGACCACGATGTTACTGGTTGTCAGTTTTGTGCTAGGTTTAATGAGTGCACTATTTACTTTGTCAGAAAATTTTATTAAACCATGCCGTTGGAACTTCCGACGACCGGTATTCATAAAAACTGCAAAGGCAAGAACAGGCATCCGAGGCCCAAAACTGACGACAAAGCCTCTTCTAGGACAGTCACCAGTTCTCCAGTTTTCAGTGAGGTGCCTTCGCAGCCTCTGACGACCGCTTCTGCAGAACCACAGGCTGCCCCCAACCCCCGCATGGAGATGGCTGGGCCTTCGGACGCACTAGCTTTTCAGCAGACCGAAAACGATCCTGCAGAGGGATCCGGAGTACCTGAGCTACCCGCAGCTTCAGAGGGTGTCTTCAGACCTACTCAACTAAGCATTAAACTCTCTCCTAAGTCAAAGCCCCCTTTAAAAACTTAACAAACAAGTACAGCATTCTCCAGGACAGGCCTCCATGCCTAAGAAACAAATGCTCAAAATGGCCGAAGACCTAATCACTTTGATCAGGGGTTCCCATCCCCCACCTGGTAAAAGGCCTAGACAGGATGCAGATTATGATTCATCCGACCAGGGGTCCATTTCCTCAGATTCATCCTCAGACCTGGGATATTCTGTACCCCCTTATGAGGATTCTGATGCTGAGGAATCTATTCCATCAGCCTCTCCACCTGAGGACTTCTCCTTTGGGGAAACCTTACATACCATGAGGGAGCATTTCCAATGGGAAGGCCAGGATTATTCAGAATCCAAGAAAAGGCTCAGAGACTTCCTATTATTACCTCAACTCAGACCCCTGGCTATTCCACCAGTGCTAGATATTGTGGATGATGTGTACACTGAATCCAGCTTAAATCCTGATTCCTTACCTCCACTTAAACCGGACAGATATTACAGAGTCCCTGACTCTCACAAATTTCTGTATAAAGCCCTGTTGCTGATCCTGAAACTATTTATCAGGGACCCAAAGGGGTTAAGGCCTCATCAGCAAAAAAAAACAGTTTCCTCTGACAGAGATTCCAGAGCACTAGACAGATGGGGAAAGAAAGTATACACCTCTGCAACTTTAGCAATGAGAGCCTTAAATTGCCAGTTTCACATACTAAAATATCAGCAATTTTTGATGTCTCAGTTGAAACAAAAAATGCTTCCAGATACAGATCCTCCTAATTTTAAAGAATTGCAGGATTTATTGCATGCCACTGAACAAGTGGGAAAGAATACTTTGCAATGTGGTTTTGATTCTTTAGAGGCCTCATGCAGAGCAGCAGTTACAGGCTCTGTCATTAGAAGACATGCATGGTTAAAAGAACATACGTTACCAGATCATGTTAAAGCTAAATTACTGGATGCACCTTTACAGCAGGATGTTTTATTTGGAGTTAAGGCAGAAGAGGTATTAAAGAAAATGGAGGATAAGGCAAAACCTATGCAAACAGTGAAGGAGTTCTTACAGGTTCAGCCTCCTCGATTTAGTAGAAACTGGCCAACAAAGACTTGGTCCTTCCCAGTTAATGACAGTCCTCAAAGGGGCAGATACAGACGGCCAAGAGGTAGAGGTCAACCACAAGGTCCTTACAGGCCTCGACAGTGGGGTGCATCAGGCCAGAAAGAAGGGGAAGACAGGCACCAACCATATAAAAAAAGCCCCAATGACTTCTCACTGCAGCTGCCAAACAACTCACTCTTGGCAGCCCCTTTGGGAGGAAAACTGGCACTTTTTTTATCACAATTGGCATATGATCACCCAAGACAAATGGGTTCTCAATATTGTTAAAGGTTCCACTTTCACACTCTGCCAAGATTAAAAGGAATGCCAAATCTGCTACTAAATCAATGGGCAGAGGCCCAAAAACAAATTATGGCACTCATGAACATGGGAGCTATACAAAAGGTACCACCACAGGAACAAGGGCAAGGATTTTACTCAAGACTCTTTCTGGTTCCCAGAAAAGACAAACCCTGGAGGCCCATTCTGGATCTTTCTTCAATAAACACTTACCTGGATGTTCCAAAATTCAAAATGTTGACATTACAGCAGCTTCTTCCCATGCTGGGCAAGCAAGCTTGGCTCGTGACTTTGGACCTCAAGGAGGCATACCTGCATGTCCCTATCAGACAAAACTGCAGAAGATACCTCAGGTTCTTAGCTGGTCCAATGCACTAGCAATTCTCTGCACTGCCCTTTGGATTATCTACTACGCCCAGGGTCTTCACAAAGCGCCTGGCACCAGTAATTGCATTTTGCAGACAGAAAGGAATTCAATTTTACCCATACCTGGACGACTGCCTGATTCAAGCAGAGCGCAAGGACATTCTTCTACAGCATCTGACATTTGTAAAAAAGTTATTAAGTTGCCTGGGGTACACAATAAACGAAAAGAAATCAAAACTAGTGCCCTAACAAGAGATAATATTCCTGGATGCCAGCTTGAACACAACGGCCCAGATGGCTTTTCTCACACCAGACAAGCAAGGACAACTGACACAATACTTTCAATTGATGGCAACAAAGACCCAACTCCCTGCAAGAAAACGTCTGCAGGCCTTGGGCTTCATGGCATCTTGCATACTACTAATTCCATATGCCAGACTGCATATGAGGAAACTACAATGGTACCTAAAGAATGTATGGTCTCAACACTGTCAAAGTTTGGAAACAGTTATGCCACTAATACCTTGCCTTCAGCAGGAGTTTCGATGGTGGGCTCAAGCTTGTCACCTCAACAAGGGGCAGCCTTTCACTCAACCCACAGCCAGGCAAACACTGACAACAGATGCATCGGATTACGCTTGGGGAGTGCACATGGCAGGAAAATGTATTCAGGGCAAGTGGCCTGCAAAACAAAGGCATCTTCACATCAATCAAAAAGAGATGCTAGCTGTACAAAATGCCCTTATAGCTTTCAAGGACCTGTTGCATCCCGGACAACTACTACTAAAGACAGACAACACCACAGTTATGTGGTACATAAACAAGCAAGGGGGCACTCACTCCTACCCCCTCTGCAGACAAGCCATGACCTTGTGGAACACAGCTATAAACTATCAAGTTCATCTACAAGCACAATTCCTGCCGGGAGAGAAAAACACACTGGCAGACGACTTAAGCAGAAATATCATGGATTCCCGCGAATGGGAATGGAATCCTCAAATATTCAGAATGATAAGAAAGAAATGGTGGAGCCCGGACATAGATCTGTTTGCTCCCCAATGAATTGCCAGCTAAAGAAATTCTGCACAAGGAGTTACCATCCGCAAGCATGGAAAGTGGATGCCCTCTCATTCAGCTGGACAAACCTACAAGTATATGCTTTTCCACCACTGCCTCTTCTCCCAAAGGTACTCATAAAAGCCAGGCAAGAAGAGCCAAAAATGATCCTGATTGCACCAGACTGGCCACTCCAGCACTGGTACCCAATCTTAAAAAACTTAGCACAAGGACAGCCCTGGATTTTGCCTCAAATACCACAACTGCTGTCTCAGCACAACAGTCAGTTACTCCACAGCCAGCTAAAGACAATAAACCTAGCTGCATGGAAGATTCCCTATCCACGCAAGCAATGCCTCTCTCCAAAGCAGTTATGGATGTCATTCTGGAGGCCAGAAGGCATAGTACCAGGAAAGCCTACTCGGATAAATGGAAGAGATTCTGTGCCTGGAACCAGGCTCACAGCCTTGATCCTCTTGTGACAAACATTCCTCAGATACTACAATATTTGACTGAGATGCTGGACAAAGGCCTCTCCTTTTCATCCATCAAGATCCCCGCCTCTGCCATCTCTGCACATTACAACACGGATCCACCAATTTTCTCTAATCCTTTGCTAAAACAGTACCTCAGAGGAGCTAAAAACATAAGACCACCTCGTAGAGCACCTACTCCAACTTGGGACCTCAACTTTGTTTTGGAAAAATTAACTTTACCTCCTTTTGAACCAACTAGCATGGCAGAATTAAAATACATTTCTTGGAAAACTGCTCTGCTCCTGGCAATAACTTCTGCAAGAAGAGTTCCAGAATTACAGGCACTAATGGCAGTGGAACCTTTCCTCATTTTCCACCAGGACAGGGTGTCTTTAAGAACTAACCCTACATTTATGCCTAAGGTGGTTTCAAGTGTGTCTCTAAACCAAACCATTCACTTGCCTACTTTTTATCCAAAACTTCAGAATAAAGGTGAAAGACTACTGAATTCATTGGACATTCACAGGCAGTTACGCTTCCACTTGGACAAAACCAAAGCTTCCAGAAAGTCTGAGCAATTATTGGTAGCATATTCTGCAGCAGCACAGGGAAAAGCTATTTCAAAACAGACTATTTCCAAATGGATAGGACATTGCATACGTTTCTGCTATATGCACCATGGAAAACATGTGCCTAACAGCATTAGATCTCACTCCACCAGGGCAACAGCCACTTCAACTGCCTACCTCAGAGGAGTACCTACCAAGGATATTTTGGAAGCAGCAACATGGAGTTCTGTGCATACCTTCACCAAGCATTACCATCTGCCTCTATACTCTAAATGCAGAGCTGGCTTCGCCTCTGCAGTGCTGCAGGGCCTTATAGCCACCCCTAATGCCTTATAGAACCAACCACCCTATCTCATCTTTGGGATTCTACCCAAGTGTAATGACTGCAGCAGTGTCACACGATGAACATAGTACAGTTTTGTACCTACCATAAATGTAGATGTTCGAGTGTAGACACTGATGCAGTCCAGATTACTCTCCCTCCTTCCCCTCTTACTGGCTAGTATGTACCTAGTTCCTCTACCTTTTACTACCTATGGGGAGTATTTGCTGGTAGCTGAAAGTATGTTGTTTGCATTTCTTATGCATGTTTTATTAGCAATTGGAATTGCCTACCTATTTGGGGGCACCTGACATCTGGGGCAAGAAAAACTGAAGAAAATGGCATCGGCTGCATCTTGTATACCCCTGTCACACTGACGTCAGGGAGGAGGCGGCAGCAACCAATGCCGGACCAAGACTTTGGAACTCAGGCCAGCTGGGGAACCGCCTGACGGCAGGATAACCCAAGTGTAATGACTGCAGCAGTGTCAACACTCTAATATCTACATTTATGGTAGGTACAAAACTGTACTTAACAGATGGCCTTCAGTAATAGGTGTGAAACCAGATTTCTTCGGTAGTAGCAATGTTTGTAGTGCTCAGTGTTGTTAGTAATACAGTGTATAGTGTTAAAGTTGTTCACACTGTGTGCGGGTATGGATTTCTAGAGTTACTCTCTGAATGTATTTTTCAGTGAGTCACAAGCCTCCATTTTTTTCTGAAAACCACATTAGATGAACCTAAAACAAAAGCTTTTAGCTCAATCAAGCCCATCTGAATCTACCATATACCCCATTATTTAAATATGTATATTCCATGGTTGCACAGCAGTGGGGAAAGGACCGAGTTAATTTTGCTGAATGTAGGTTTTCAGTTAAACTGCTTCTGAGGTTTTGGACTTGAAGAAATTCCCCCTGCAGAGTTGTCACTTTCCTGTAGTTAAGGCTGCACTAGTGTTTAGGTTCCGGAGACCTTTTTTTTTTTTTTTTTTAATAGTTTCATTAAGTTATCACTTAAGACCTAAGCAAACATACATTAACAGAAAACAAAACAAACCATATTAACATTTTTGCCATTTACGTACATTATACGTTACATCCTTTTTCTAATTATCATCAGTCTAGCATTGTATAAACTGCTGAATTCCTGCCTTCCCTCACTCATCCTCCTCGTGAACATTATTCTGCATGTATTGTTCCTGCAGTTTCCATTTATTTGTATATAATTTGCGCATTCCTTTTTCTAATGATACCTCTTTTAGATGTCCTATTCACATGTTGCAGTATTCTTAACCTTTGTGTTATCCTCCACTCTTCTACCCAAATGTCCGGCCAGTATCCAAAAGCTTTAGTCACTGCGTGGGACGTGGGACGTCTGACGTTGACCATAGGGATCTTGAGCCATAAAAGGGACATCTGCACATGCCTTCCCTAGAACTTCTCTGCCACCAGTCGAGCGTCAGCTCATCCTGCAGTCTCTGTCATTGGATCCTTCATGTTTAAGATTATTACCCAGGTTCTTTTTACTTCTTATTTTGGTCACTGCATGCCTGCTCAGGTTCATGTCATCCAGGAAAGGAAAGTGCAGGTGTGGACATCAGATCCCTCATAAAGACGCCCACGACCTCTGCCTTTTCTGCCTAGGGCCCTGCCACGACCATAAAACCTGCGAGATTTGTCAGGCCTTCATTCCTAAGATTCTTCGCAGCTGCCTGCACACTTTAAACATTTATTTGGAAAACTAGCTTCTTAAATGGCTGGCTCTAGCTGTGGAAGGGCCATCCAGTCAGGCCATCAAGCCACCAAAAAAGCCCAAAGTTGCCAGACCTGAAACTACTGCTGCACCTCCTCGACCCAATGTTCCCCCATGGCTGATGTTCGCCTGGAGGAACATACAGAACCAGCTGATTCGGGTATAGTGGGTACCATTTCGGAAACCGCAGAACCTAGGGTGGAAAGCACATCCATGGAGATTATGCAGATGTCTGGCGAGGGGGAACCTCTGCTCACTATGGTCGTCCAGACCTGCCCTTCCACTGGTATACAACCATCTGAATTTAGGACCTACCCCATCCAGGCCTCTTTTCCTTAAAAAGAAAAACAAAAACAAAACCTGTCTCTCCACCTTCTGAAAGCCTGCCTGATTGGCAGACTTTTTCCCAGAGCTTATTTAATGCCTTCATGGCCCTTAGGCCTTCAGTGGCTGCTTCCCCTCCAGTCATCAGCCCTAGGCCTCAATCTGAAGACCCTATTCCACTTGAAGCTGAAGACTTTTCAGACTCTTCTTCAGAGGACTCCCTTTCCTATGCCTCTAAAATGCCGTCTCTTGGGTATGCCTCCCCAGAGGAGGACTCTGCTGAGGCACTGAGGCAGCCTCCCCCAGAGAGGACCTCACCTTTGCTGAAAGCATCTCTCAAATGAAAGAGTTTTTTAATTGGGACTCTATTGAAATGACTGATGTTCAAAAGAGGTATTATGAACTCTTACAAATGGTCACTCCTTTCACCTTCTGTCATTCCACCAGTGTTACCAGCCTTTTTAGACACCTTCTATGCAGCCTCTAAAAATCCTGAATCCCAGCCCCCAGAATGCCTGACAGGTTTTATAAGGTAAATAATATAAATGGTATGTCAAGAGTAAAATAAGGAACAGTACAATAAAAGTGACAAAATAAAAGAGATAAAAGTACCAAAACCGACACAGCGGCAGGTGAAATACAAGTGAAAAACTTTAATGTAAAAAGTAAGCACTTTCACGGTATGCTACCACTGCTTCATCAGACTGATCACAAGAAACTTCTAAAGCAGTTAAATAGCAAATTAATTAAATAACTCAATTAAGACAATAAGACCATCAATTTTCTTAAAGGAACCAAGACAGGAAATGTAAAAAAAAAAACATTTGTATATAGTCTGAACATTCCTATAGTCAATGTTTCAGAGGTCTAGCTTTCAAAAATGGTTTAAAGGAGACAACCTCATTAAGCCCTGGTGCTTTATCACCAGTGAAGGACAGAATCCATTTTTGTTCAGCAGATTCAGTCCGATTCCTAAGGTCCCCCCTTTAAATTCTCAGAAGCAATTTCTAATACTAAAAATGTAAAACTATGATCTGCTCCATAACTAATGATATGCTTAGCAAGGGCATTAGTATCTTTCCTTTTTCTAATATTGCTTTGATGTTCCAGAATATTGTCTATTTTAGCTATTGTACCCATTGTCATGTTTTCTATGTAGGAATGAGTAATAGACAACGGAAAGACAGGATTCTGGAACATCAAAGCAATATTAGAAATAGGAAAGATACTAAACATATCATTAGTCATGGAGTAGATCATAGATGCTCATCGTGTTTCACGGTTGCAGTCATTACATTTGGGTTATCTGCTTGCAGGTAGCCCTCAGTCGGCCTGATTAACAAAGTCTTGGGTCCTGCGTCAGTTGCTGTCCCTTCTTCCATGACGTCAGGGGTATAAAACATGCAGCCGATGCCATTACATCAGTCTTTCTTGCTGTGTGGTGCCCAAAGCAGAAGCAGTTTGCAAGTGCCGGTCGGTCATTTTCGAGTTTCAGAACCGAAGTCTTCAACTAAAGCTAAGTACCCCGTTGGGGAAACTTTTTCTTGCTGCTTACCGACGTCAGTAAAAGTTAATAATTGCATTACTTGTGGAAAGCAAATACCTCATAAAGATTTTCATTCGTACTGTATTCCTTGCCTAGGCCCTGACCACAACGTACCTTGCTGTTAGTTCTGTGCTTTATTTAATCAGTGCACTATCCATTGTCGGTATATTTTCGCCTCTAAATATTTTGGTTCTCGGTTTAATTATCCAGAAATCAAGAATAAATCCACGACCTTAAAGAAAGGAACCGGAACTCTGTTGAAGTCCAAAAAGGTGTATTTTTAATTCAGAAAATATTCCAATGTCAAAAGTCACAGAAAAATCGCACAAGCGCTTTCGCTCAGGCAGTCCTGAGCTTTATCAAGTAAAAACAAGTTGCAATGTGTTGTCACGCCTATTAAATACCTTGGCAATTGTACAAGTTAATTAATAAAATCAGGTGCTGAAGTGCTTTGATGATTTAAAGCTGTATGTTAAGAACTGGTTGACATTACAGCAATTCAAAAATAAAAATAAAATATTTACAAAGTCATGCACACATATAGGGATAAAATAACCATAAAAAATATTTAAAATACCGGCTGCCTAGGTTTCTAAAAATACAAATTTAAGTCCCATTAGGGTTTAAGAAAAGATGTTTAAAAAGTGTTAGGGCTAATAATAAATTAATAGGAAATATTCATTCTACACTATGAAGAGGTGTAGTTGAATGTGCATTGGATATTTTTTGTGCCCTCATACGTAGAATTTCAGTGTTGAATTTGTTTTTGTTTTGTTAGTTGGAACTTTGGAGTTGTGGGTGTTCAATAGTTTAGTGTGCTGTGTAGAGATGTGGTTCTATGGAAGGGGCTCAAACACAAGAATTATAACCTGGCCCTCCTGAGCTTAAGGACTGAATTAAAAATACACCTTTTTGGAATTCAACAGAGTTCCGGGTCCTTTCTTTAAGGTCGTGGATTTATTCTTGGTTTGCTACTGGCTTTCTGTACATTGCTTCAATTATCCAGAAATGTCGTTGGTTAGCCATCCGACTACCGGGATTCCAAAAAAAACAAAGATGAAGACAGAGACAGGCCACCGAGGTCCAAAACTGCCGCCGACGCTTCTCCAAAGCCATTCGTCGGTACTCAGTGAGGCGCTTTCGCAGCCCCTGAAACTCGCTACTTCTGATTTGCAGGACTCTACTGAGACCCATTCGGAGTCTGGTATGCCGCGAGATGCTTCAACTATGGAACCCGCGGATGTCTCTACCTTGGATGGGTATGGAGCCGCTGTGCAGGCACTGGCTTCTGAGGGGTGTATTCAGGCCTATGGACTAGCATATTAAACAGACACCTCCTTCTTCTCTTAGGCCTAAATCTCAAACCGTGCCTAAAAAAAACAACACCCAGGCCACATGCTCAGACCTCTTAGCCTAAAAAACAAATGATAAGAATGGCTGAAGATCTAATAACTCTAATCAGTGGTAGACAACCCCCCCATCCTAAGAGGCCTAGGACTGAAGTGGTTTATGAATCTTCTGTCCAGGATTCGGTTTTCCCTGATTCTTCTGATGATCTGGATTTGCCCTTATCTACTTATGAGGATTCTGATGCAGAGGACTCCATTCCCTCTGCTTCCCCTCCAGAGGATTTTTCTTTTGGGGAAACCTTACATACTCTAAGGGAGCATTTTCACTGGGAAAGCCAGGATTTTTCTGATTCAGAAAAGAGGCTTAGGGATTTCTTACTCCTACCTCAGCATAGGCCTTTAGCTATTCCTCCTGTACTAGACATTGTTGATTCCGAAAAAGCATCATCTAGTATGATCCCTGATTCCTTGCCTCCTGCTCCCAGAAAACCAGACAAGATACTACAGGGTCCCTGAGTCATACAAGTTCCTTTTTAAAATTCCTATTGCCGATCCAGACACTATTTCAAAGGGGCCCAAGGGCATTAAGCTTCTACTGATAAAAATCCTACCCATTCTGGTAGAGACTCCAGGGTGCTGGATGGATGGGGTAAGAAGGTTTACACTAATGCAACCTTGGCCATTAGGGCTTTAAACTGCCAGTTTCATATGTTAAAGTATCAGCAACATGTTATTGGACTGCTTAAGCAGAAAATGATGTTGATTCCTGACTGTGTGGAAAATAAAGAATTACAGGATTTAATGTGGTCTGCTGAACAAGTTGGAAAACATACTTTGCAATGTGGTTTTGATTCATTAGAGGCCTCTTGCAGGGCTGCTGTTACTTGGTCTGTGCTCAGAAGGCATGCTTGGCGTAAGGCGCAATCTTTACCTGATCATGTTAAAGCTAACTTGTTGGATGCATTTTTAAATCAGGACCACCTGTTTTGCAACAAGGCTGAGCAAGTTCTTAAAAAGATGGAAGATGAAGCTAAATCTATGCAAACTGTGAAAGATTTTTTACAAGTTCAGCCTCCTAGATTTAGTAGGCACTGGCCCTCTAAGAATTGGTCCTTTCCAGCCCCTTCCAGGTCTTCTCAAGACAAACCCAGACACAGCGAAAACCCCAGGTTTCAGTCCCAGGGGACACACAGAACTAAGCAGTGTGGGGCCTCCACTTCCAAATCTGGGAGTAAGACTCCCACCTATGGTAAACTGTCTCAATGATTTCCTTTTAAAATTTCCAAGCACTTATCAGCTGACTGCCCCTTTGGGGGGAAAAGAATGCTCTTCATGCAAAGAATTGGGAACTCATTACCCAGGACAAATGGGTTTTAAATATAGTATCCCAGGGATACAGATTTCACTTCCACACGTTGCCAAAACCAAGCGAGTGGCCGGACCTACCCCCAAATCAGTGGGCAGAGGCCCAAAAACAAGTACTTTCTCTCTTAAGCATGGGGGCTGTTCAACTGGTACCAGAAGAGGAAAAGGGACAAGGTTTCTACTCAACACTTTTCCTGGTACCCAGAAAAGACAATTCATGGCGTCCTATCGTGGACCTGTCTACTCTAAAGACCTTTTTGGAGATTCCAAAATTCATGATGCTGACTCTTCACCAATTACTTCCTATGCTAGGCAAAGATGCTTGGTTGGCAACAATAGATTTAAAAGAAGCATACCTGCACATCCCAATCAGGGAAACTTGCAGAAGATGCCTACGCTTCAAAGCAGGCTACACACACTGTCAGTTCTCTGCACTGCTCTTTGGCTTATCTACTGCGTCCAGGGTATTCACAACGTGCCTATCTCCAGTTATTGCATTTTGCAGGCAAAGAAATATTCAAATATACCCATACCTGGACTATTGTCTAATTCAGGCAGAAAGCCAGGACATACTTTAGAATCATCTGGCCTTTGTACAAAGGGTTCCAACTTGTGTGGGGTACACCATAAACGAAAAGAAACCACATCTGGTACCCTATCAACAAATTATATTCCTGGGAGCAAGCTTGAGTACAACTTCCCAGATGGCTTACCTCATGCCAAAGAAACAAATTCATTTGACAACCTACTTCAGACATGTGGCCACAAAAACCCTGCTATCTGCAAGACAAATACTGCAAGCTTTGGGGTTCATGGCCTCCTGCATTCTTCTAATTCCATATTCAAGACTGCATATGAGGAAACTACAGTGGTATCTAAAAAGCCTATGGTGTCAACATTCTTAAGACCTAGAAACAATGATTTCTGTCATACCTTGCCTACGCCTAGAGTTCCTTTGGTGGGCAGAGGCCTGCCACCAAAACAAGGGACTACCTTTCACACCACCCCCTGCCGCCCAAACCCTAACAGACGCATCAGACTATGCATGAGGGGCTCACCTCACAGGGAAGTGCATTCAGGGCAAATGGAACCCAAGTCAAATGCACCTGCATATCAATCAAAAAGAAATGTTGGCTGTACAGAATGCTCTGACAGCCTTCCAGGACAACTAATGGTAAAGAAGGACAACACCACTGTTATGTGGTACATAAACAAGCAGGGGGTACACATTCTTACCTCCTATGCAGACTAGCCATGGCATTGTGGAACACAGCTTTGGGCTACCAAGTGCACCTACAAGCTCAATTTCTGCCAGGAAAACTAAATACACTGGCAGACGGACTAAGCAGAAAACTCATGGACCACACGAGTGGAAACTGGAAAAAAGGATTTTCAACATGTTGACAAGCAAATGGGGGAGCCCAGATATAGACCTATTTGCCTCTCCCCAGAACTACCAATTGGACAAATTTTTGCACAAGGGCTCCCCACAAACAAGCCTGGAAAGTGGATGCTGTGTCCTTCAGCTGGAAAAACCTATCAGTCTATGCCTTCCCCCCTCTGCCTCTGCTCTCCAAAGTACTATTAAAAATCAAACCGGACAAACCAATGTTGATTTTGATTGCTCCAGACTGGCCATGCCAACACTGGTACCCCCACCTGCACAGTCTGTCACAGTTATCTCCATGGCACCTGCCTCAGGCTCCTTCCTTGCTGTCTCAGCAGGAGAATCAGATTCTGCACCCTCAGCTTCTAACACTGAACCTTGCAGCCTGGCTAATTACTTGATCTCTCCTGTACCACCCCTCAGCAAACCTGTGATGGATATCATTTTAGAGACAAGGAGACCTAGTACTAGAAAGTCTTATGCTGAAAAATGGAAAAGATTCTGTGCCTGGAACCAATCTCAAGTGATGAGCACAGCAGCGCCCAATTTACCTCAGATTTTATAATACTTAACTGAGATGCTTCACAAGGGCCTGTCTTTTTCCTCCATTAAAATCCACGCCTCAGCCATTTCAGCTCATTATAACACAGAACCTCCCCTCTTCTCTCATCCATTGCTCAAGCAGTTCCTCAGAGGGGCCAAAAATTTTAGACCAGCCAGGAGAGCTCCAACCCCAGCCTGGGACCTTAACTTTGTCTTGGAGAAACTCACTCTACCTCCTTTCGAGCCAGCTGCTATATCTTTGTACTTTTATATTTAATTGCTTCCCATTTGGGGGCACCTGACATCTGGGGCAAGAAAAACTGATGTAATGGCGTCGGCTGCATGTTTTATACCCCTGACGACCTGACGTCATGGAAGAAGGGACAGCAATCGACACAGGACCCAAAACTTTGTTAATCAGGCCGACTGAGGGCTACCTGCATGCAAATTAACCCAAATGTAATGACTGCAACAGTGAATACACTCAAACAATTACATTTATGGTAAGTGGGAACAACTGTACTTTCTAAGCCAGCCTTCTATGCCAAACACTCACAATGACTCCCCTTCCCTCCCCTCTGCCCTGCCTTCTCTCATCAATAACTGGGAGGAAGGCTCTCCCTCTTCAAAGACAATTGGCTTTCTGTAACAAAGGACCAATGGGTTTTAAAGATCATTTCTCAGGAATACAAATTCTGTTTCAGCGAACTCCCAATTCCAAGAGGGTACCCAGACCTACCTCCAAATCAGTGGACAGAGGCATTGAAATGGGTCCAAACTCAATCAGTGGGCAGAGGCATTGAAACAGTTCCAAACTCTCATATCCAGGGGGAGTAGAACCTGTCCCCCTTAGATCAAACAGTCAAAGGCTTTTATTCCAGACTATTCCTTGTTCCCAGAAAAGAGGGCAGCTCTCCATTCTGAACACCTCCCTGGTGGTCCCCAGATTCAAAATGCTAACTTTGCAGCAGCTGCTGCCTATGCTAAAAAAAAAATGCCTGGCTAGTGACCCTAGACCTAAAAGATGCCTACCTCCACATCCCCCATCAGGGAATCGTGCAGAAAATTCTTGCGCTTCAGAGCAGACTCACAACACTTTCAGTTCTCTCCACTGGCCTTTGCCTTATCTACTGCTCCCAGAGTATTCACTAAATGCTTGGCCCCAGCCATAGCATTCTGCAGACAGAGAAGTATACAGATTTACCCTTACCTGGACGACTGCTTCATTCAGGCAGTGTGCAAAGAAAACCTTCTCCAGGACTTTGTCAAATCACTCCTAACTTCAGTGGGGTACACCATCAACGAGAAGAAATCTAAACAAAACCCCACCAGGAAGATCATTTTCTTGGGAGCTGTGCTGGACACAGCATCCCAAATGGCCTTCCTATCCCCAGAAAAGCAGAGCTTCCTGCCTCTCTACTTTATCCAGCTGGCTTCCAGAAGTCACCTCACTGCGAGGAAGATGTTCTTCGTGTTAGTGTTGCAGTCATCACATTTGGGTTATCCCTGCCAGGGTAGCCCTCAGTCGGCCCAAATACCAGAGGCTTAGTATTTCTATGTTGGTTGCCGTCACTCCAGGACTGACGTCAAGTCATCAGTGGTACAAAATAAGGCAGCCGACGTCATTACATCAGTCTTTCTTGCTGAGGAGCCCGAAGCAGAAGCAGTTCACACGAGTGCTCGGCTGCTACCTGAGTTTTCTGTTTCCGAATTGAAGTTGAAGTCTTCTAAAGCTAAGTACCCCGTTGGGGATCCTTTTTTCTTGCTCTAACCGATGTCAGAAAAAGTTAACAATTGTCTTATCTGTGGAAAGCAAATACCAGGCTGAGACTTTTATTCTTACTGTGTCACTTGCTTAGGCCCAGACCACAACATCTCCTGCTGTCGCTTTTGTGCTTTGTTGAATGCCAGAACAATACATCATTGGGCCGTTATTGTAGCTAGATATTTTTTGCTCTCAGTCCTTGAATTCCGATATGGTTTCAGTAAGCCATCTGACAGCAGATCTTACGAAAAAACATAAGGTTAAAGACCGCACAGGTCCAAAACTGCTGACGCTTCCGTTAAGCTAATCGTCAGTTTTCCAGTCCTCAGTGAGGTGCTTTCGCAGCCCCTGATGCCTGCTTCTGTGGATTCGCAGGCCGCTACCGAAACCCTTTCGGAGTCCTGTATGCCACGAGACTCTTCATCGACTAAGGATCCTGCAGATGTCTCAACCTTGGATGGGTCCAGAGCTGCTGAACAGGCACCGGCTTCCAAGGAAGTACCTCGCACTACCGATCTCAACACAGACCGACAACTTCTTTCACGTTTACCATTCTTTTGAAAACTACAATTTCTAAGGCCCACGGTACGAACCACACCCAAAAAAACGATGACCCAAGCTCAGGAACCTGCTTCCTTGGCTCAGTCTCAAATGCTTAAAATGGCGGAAGACCTTATAATGCTTATCAGGGGAAGCCAGGCTACCCCTTCCAAAAGAAAAAAAGATTTGTCCCCAGTAGTTTTATCAGAACAGGAGACCAATGACTCTTGTGCATCTGAATATGAAGATATGCAACCCCTCTCTGTTTATGAGGATTCTGATGTAGAGTAATCCATCCCTTCAGCCTCTCCACCTGAGGACTTTTCTTTTGGGGAAACCCTACATACCTTAAGGGAACATTTCCATTGTGATTGTCAGGACTACCCTCAGTCAAAAAAGAGACTCAGGGAATTCTTAGATCTTCCACAGCACAGACCTCTGGGCATTCTTCCTGTCCTGGATGTTGTAGATGATGTTTTTTTGGAATCCAGTTTGACTCCTGACACCCTCCATCCTGCTCCCAGAAAACCTGACAGGTACTATAGAGTCCCTGACACTCTCAAATTTATTTTCAAAAATCCTACTGCTGACCCCAAGGTTATCTCTCAAGGACCTAATGGAATTAAAGCAACTTCTGCTAAGAATCCCACCCCCTCAGTTAGGAATTCCTTAACATTAGACAGATGGGATAGAAAAGTTATATACCTCTGCTACTCTTGCTATTAGAGCACTAAATTGTCAGTTCCATATGCTGAAATATCAGCAACATACCATGGAACTCCTCAAACAGAAAATATCTTCTTTTCCTGCTTGTGCAGAAAATAGAGTTACATGAGTTAATGCATTCTGCAAGTAACTAAGCACACCTTACAATGTGGTTTTGACACCCTAGAAGCATCTTGCAGGGCAGCAGTCTCTGGTTCTGTCCTTAGAAGACATGCTTGGCTTAGGGAGCACCCCTTGCCAGACCATGTCAAATCCAAATTATCGGATGCACCCTTGCACAAAGACAACTTATTTGGCACCAAGGCAGAAGAAGTTGTAAAAAAGATGGAAGAAAAAGCTAAATCTATGCAGACAGTTAAAGACTTCTTGCAGGTCCAGCCACCGAGGTTCAGTAGGCATTGCCCCTTCAGGCACTGGTCCTTTCCTGCCCCCTCCAGGTCAGCTCAACCCAGACCCCTTGGGAAGCAGGCCCCTAGACAACAGCCCCAGGGAATTCAGAGATCTAAGCAATGGAGTTCCTCCTCTTCAAAACCAGGGAGTGCTAAGCCACCCCCTCATGGTAAGAACTCACAATGACTTTATTACACTTCCACCGCCTCCCTCTGCCCACCTGTTCTTCCCCCTAGGAGGAAAACTCTCCTTCCATGCAAACACCTGGGCCACCGTTACCAACGGCCGCTGGGTCCTCAACATATTGTCCCAGGGATACAAATTTTATTTCCACACACTATTAACCCCAAAAGGGCTCCCAGATCTTCCCCCAAACCAGTGGGCTGAGGCCAAAAAACAAGTCCTTTCACTGCTCTCTCTGAGGGCAATAGAGCATGTTCCTGCAGAACAGATAGGCCAAGGTTTCTACTCCAGACTCGTCCTGGTACCCGGAAAAGAGGGCACATGGCACCCCAACCTCGATCTATCCATTCTGAACACCTTTCTGGTGATACCAGAATTCAAAATGCTCACCCTCCAGCAACTCTTACCCTATGCTCACCAAGGATGCTTGGTTAGCCACCCTAGACCTAAAAGAGGCCTACCTATACATCCCAATCAGGGACTCATGCAGGAAATACCTACTTTCCAAGGCAGGGTCACTGCACTTTGAGTACTCTGTGCTTCCCTTTAGCTTATCCACTCCTTATCCCTTTAGCTTATCCACTCCTCCCGGAGTTTTCACAAAATGTCTGGCTCCCACCATTGCTTTTTGCCAACAAAGAAATATTCAGATTTACCCATACTTAGACTGCCTGATTCAGACAGACAGGAAAAGCTGCTAAAGCACCTGACCTTTGTAAAGGACCTACTGACCTCCCTTGGATATACTATCAATGAAAAGAAATCCAAACTAGTAGCCACACAAAAAATTGTATTCCTGGGAGCAAGCCTGGACACAGCATCCCAGAATGGCATTCCTTACACCAGAAAAACAAACCTACCCGGCAGTCTACTTCTGTCAACTAGCCGCCTGACCCCCGTTATCCACAAGGAAAATACTGCAAGCTCTGGGGTTCATGGCTTCATGCATTCTACTCATTCCATATGCCAGACTGCATATGAGGAAACTACAAAGGTACCTAAAAAGCCTTTGGTGTCAGCATTCCCAAGACCTGGAAACTCTTACACCAGTGATACCTTGTTTAAGGAAAGATTTTCTTTGGTGGGCAGCAGCATGCTGCCATAACAAGGGCTTCCCTTTTCACAACCCCAAGCCGCCCAGACCCTCACCACAGATGCATCAGACTATGCCTGGGGTGTACACCTGAACGGCAGATGCATTCAGGCCAGTAGAGCCCAAATCAAATACATCTGCACATCAACCAAAAAGAGATGTTAGCTGATGTTCTTCATGTTTCACTGTTGCAGTCATCACACATGGGTTATCCTGCCAAGGGTAGCCCTCAGTCAGCCAGTATACCAGAGGCTTAGTATTTCTGCGTCGGTTGCTGGCGCTCCAGGACTGACATCAGGTAGTCAGTGGTATAAAATCAGGCAGCCGATGCCATTACACCAGTCTTTCTTGCCGAGGAGCCTGAAGCAGAAGTAGTTTGCATGACTGCCGGTCGACCACTACCTGAGTGTCGTTTCCAAATTGAAGTTGAAGTCTTCTAAAGCTAAGTACCCCCATTGGGGATCCTTTTTTCTTGCTCTAACCGATGTCAGAAAAAGTTAACAATTGTCTCACCTGTGGAAAGCAAATACCACACCGAGACTTCCATTCTTACTGCGTAACCTGTTTAAGCCCATACCACGACATACCTCGCTGTCGCTTTTCCACTTTGTTCAACACCAGAACTATACGTCGTCAGGCCCTTATTGTAGCTAAATATTTTCACACTCAGTCACTGTATTCCGATATGGCTTTGGTAAGCCATCTGACTGCTGATCTTCTAAAAAAAATGTAAGGATAAAGACAGAGACGGACCACACAGGTCCAAAACTGCCGATGACTGTTCCGTTAAGCTAGTCAGTTCGCCAGTCCTCAGTGAGGAGCTTTCGCAGCCCCTGATGCCTGCATCTGTGGATTCTCCCCAGGGCCGCCTCTACTCATCAAAACAGACAACACCACTGTGATGTGGTATATCAACAAGCAAGGAGGGACTCACTCGTACCCTCTGTGCAGGCTCGCCATGACCCTTTGGCACACGGGTCAGCCATGCAACTACACCTGTTAACACAATTCCTGCCAGCTCTCTAAATTCTTTGGCAGACAGCTTAAGCAGAAATCTTCTGAACCCACACGAGTGGCAGCTAGACCAAAGAGCCTTCACCCTTGTAAGCCAGAAATGGGGCACCCCGAAGGTTGACCTCTTTGCCTCCCACTCCAGCCATCAGCTCAGCAAATTCTGCACCAGGGAAACTCACAGCAAGGCCTGGAAAGTGGATACTCTATCCTTCCAGTGGGTCAACCTCTAAGTCTATGCATTTCCCCCTCTACCACTCATTTCAAGGGTACTGCTCAAAATAAGGGAGGAAAAACCGAGGACAATCCTGATTGCCCCAGACTGGCCACGTCAGCACTGGTACCCACTGCTGCGCAACCTGTCACCCCTGCCACCATGGCAGCTCCCTCAGATCCCAACACTCTTGACTCATTGGAATGGAGAATTCATGCATCCCCAATTGCAGACCCTCAATCTGGCAGCCTGGCTTATTCCCTGACCACTTCACAAGCTGCCAATCAAAGCAACAAGTTCTAGATGTGATATGTGAGGCCAGACGGCCTAGCACTAGAAAGTCTTATGCTGACAAGTGGAAAAGGTTTGGCACCTGGATCCAGGCTAAGGGAGCTGGAACGGCACAGCCCTCTCTACCTCTCATCCTGTACTACCTGGTGGACCTACTACACAAGGGTCTATCCTTCTCTTCCATTAAAATTCATGCCTTTGCTATATCTGCTCATTTCAGCACAGAGCCACCTCTTTTCTCCCACCCTCTCATCAAACAATTCCTAAGTGGGGCTAACCACTTGAGGCCACCCAGAAGAGCCATCTACCCTAGCTTGGGACCTAAACTTGTCTTGGAAAAGGTCACCCTGCCCCCCATTTGAACCATCAGCTTCAGCAGAGTTAAAGTTTCTCTCTTGGAAAACAGCCTTGTTTCTGGCCATCACTTCAGCTAGAAGAGTATCCGAGCTACAAGCACTTATGGCTGTGTAGAGCCCTTCATCATTTTCCATGCTAACAGGGTCTCCCTCAGGACTAACCCATCCTTCATGCCAAAAGTGGTGTCCAGTGTGGCTCTCAACCGATCCATTCATTTACCCACCTTTTTCCCTAACCCACAAAACAAAGGGAAAAATATTCTGCACACTCTAGATGTGCACAGACAGCTCAGATTTTACCTAGACAGGACTAAATCATTTAGAAAGACTGATCAATTTAGTCAGCTTTGCTGCAGGAGCAGAGGGCAAGGCCACATCCAAACAAACCATTTCCAAATATTTTTATTTATTTATTTACATTTGTTGACCGGGAGTGTCCGACTGGACGTAGGTCCATTTTCAGCGGAGGCCCGGGGAGAAAAGCTCCACAATTAAAATAAACACAGTAGTTGCATTGGATTGTATAGCGATTAACAATTTGATTAACACAGCAATTAATTACAAGCATATTTACAGATGAAGAACATAGCACATCAGTCAACAACTACAATCTTTATTTGCGAAGTACATAACAGACATCAGCAAATTTTACAATAAGAAGTTCCTGCTGTATAAGTACTAGGCTTATGAGCATCTGAGCTTGCTATAATCAAGCTAGTTAGTGGGGTGGAAAGAAAGGGAGTTGTTGGATGGGGTGGGTGATATTAGAGTTGGAGTTGCAAGGGCATAGCCACTATGTTTTTAGGTGCTTTTTTAGTAAAGTTTTGAAGTGGGTGCATGATGGTACGGAGGTAATTGTGGGTGGGAGAGAGTTCCATAATTTGGCTATGGCGCAAGAGAATAGTGCTTTACCAGCAGAGTTACTGGCTTTAGTGATCTGCAAGTGATTTTTGTTGCTGGATCTTAGTGGTCTGGTGGTGCGATAGGGTTGGAATAGATAGCACACTGCATCCATTTCTGCTGCAAGCAGCACGAGAAACCTCCCCCCAAAGGGGTCAAGATACATTCTACCAGAGCAACCTCCACTTCTGCAGCTTTCCTCAGAGGAGTCACCACCTGGGACATCCTGGAGGCTGCAACATGGACATCTGTTCATACCTTGAAGCATTACCGCCTATCTTCTACACATCCAAGGCAGGCTTTGCCACTGCAGTCTTGTAGGGCATCCTAGCCAGCCCCCAGTCTTCTTGACTGCCTCCACCCTTTTCTTCAGCTTTGGGAATCAACCCAAATGTGATGCCTGCAACAGTAAAACACGAAGAACATAGTACAGTTGTGTACACTTACCATAAATGTTGATGTTCGTGTGTATTTACTGTTGCAGTCCTGGATGATGATCGTGTTTCACTGTTTCAGTCATTACATTTGGGTTATCCTGCTGGCAGGTTGCCCTCAGTCGGCCTGAATTCCAAAGTCTTGGGTCCTGCATCGGCTGTTGTCACCCCTTCCCTGACGTCAGGTCGTCAGGGGTATAAAAGAAGCAGCCAATGCCATTTTCTTTAGTCTTTCTTGCCGTGCGGTGCCTGAAGCAGAAGCAGTTCGGAAGTGCCAGTCGGCTGACTCCTGAGATTTTCGAGTTTGAATTTCAGATCCGAAGTCTATACAGCTAAGTACCCCGTTGGGGAAACTTTTTTCTTGCACCAGAACCGATGTCAGAAAAAGTTAATAATTGTATTTCTTGTGGGAAGCAAATACCTCATAAGGACTTTCATTCTTACTGTATTCCTTGCCTAGGCCCTGATCATAACTTTCTGGGTTGTTGGTTTTGTGCTAGATTTAATCAACACACTAAGCGTTAGTATAATTTTGCTTTAAACTACTTTGGATGCAGGTTTAATTATCCAGAAATGTTGAAAAGCCATCCGACTACCGGAGTTCACAAAAAATGCAGAAAAAGAGACAGCCGAGGGCCAAAACCAACGACGGAGCTTCTCCTAAGCCAGTTTCTGGTTCGCGGGTTCTCACTGAGGCGCTTTTGCAGCCCCTGGCGACCGCTTCTTTAGAGTCGCAGGCCGCTACCGACTCCCACGTGGAGTCGGCCATGCCGCTGGAAACTCGAGGTATTGGAGCCTCTGACGCTAATCCTTCAGATGGGTCCAGAGCCACTGAGCAGGCACCGGCTTCTGAGGGTGTATTCAGACCCAAACATCTATACATTAAACCGACTTCAAAGGCAAAGACTAAAGCACCTTCAAAGGCAAAGAAGCAAACTCAAGAGCCACAAGGACAGGCCTCCATGCCCAAAAAACAGATGCTCAAAATGGCCGAAGACTTGATTACCTTGATCAGGGGTTCCCATCCCCCTCCTGATAAGCAGCCTAGGCAAAAGACTGACTATGAATCTTCAGATCAGGTTTCCATGTCTTCTGATTCCTCTTCTGATCAGGAATATTCTTTTCCCCTCTATGAGGATTCTGGTGCTGAAGACTCCATGCCTCCAGCTTCTCCTCCTGAGGACTATTCTTTTGGGGAAACCTTACATACCATGAGGGAGCATTTCCACTGGGAGAGCCCGGATTTTTCAGAATCTGAAAAGAGGCTCAGGGATTTCCTGTTACTACCTCCGCACAAGCCACTAGCCATCCCTCCTGTGTTAGACATTGTAGATGATGTGTTTTCGGAGTCTAGCCTTACCCCTGACTCCTTGCTTCCAGCTCCTGTTAAGCCTGACAGATATTACAGGGTTCTTGACTCACATAAATTCCTTTTTAAAAACCCTGTTGCAGACCCAGAAACTATTTCTCAGGTTCCCAAAGGAGTTAAGGCTTCCGCTGCAAAAAACCCTACCCCTTCTGACAGGGATTCTAGGGCACTGAATAGATGGGGAAAAAAGGTTTACACATCTGCTACCTTGGCTATAAGGGCCTTAAACTGTCAGTTTCATATGCTCAAATATCAGCAACATGTCATGGCATTGCTTAAACAGAAAATGTTGTTCAACTCTGAATGTGCAGAAAACAAGGAAATGCAGGATATATTGCATGCAGCTGAACAAGTTGGAAAGCATACTTTGCAATGTGGTTTTGATTCTTTAGATGCCTCCTGCAGGGCCGCAGTTACAGGTTCTGTAATTAGAAGGCATGCACCACCAGACCACTAAATCTGCCTGATCATGTTAAAGTTAAATTATTAGATGCACCTTTACAGCATGATACTTTGTTTGGTGTTAAGGCAGAAGAGGTGTTAAAGAAAATGGAGGACAAGGCTAAATCTATGCAAACGGTCAAAGATTTCTTACAAGTACAACCGCCTAGGTTTAGTAGACACTGGCCAACAAAGAACTGGTCCTTTCCTGTGTCAGACAGACCTCAAAAGGGCAGACCCAGATGCCCTAGAGGCAGATCCCAGGCGCAAGGTTCATACAGGTCAAAGTAATGGGGTGCTTTTACCTCCAAAAGTGGAGAAGAGACATCACAATCTTACAGGAAACAGTCCTAATGACTCCCCCCTGCCTGCACCAAGCACTTATTTCCTGGCTGCACCCTTAGGGGGAAAATTAGCACTTTTTTCTCAAAATTGGCACATTATAACCCAGGACAAATGGGTTCTAAATATCGTGTCACAAGGCTACAAGTTCCATTTCCATACCCTGCCAAAGGCAAACGGCTGGCCAGATCTGCCAAGAAATCAATGGGCAGAGGCACAAAAACAAGTCTCATCCCTCATGGACATGAGGGCCATTCAACAAGGGACAGAGCAAGAGCAGGGACAAGGATTTTACTCGACTGATGTTCATCGTGTTTCACTGTTGCAGTCATTACTCTTGGGTTATACTGCTGGCAGGCTACCCGCAGTCGGCCTGAATTCCAAAGTCTTGGTCCGGCGTCGGTTGCTGTCGCCTCTTCCCTGACGTCAGTGCGCCAGGGATATAAAAGATGCAGTGACGCCATTTTTTTCAGTCTTTCTTTTCGCGCGACGCCCGAAGCAAAAGCAGTTCGCAAGTGCCGGTCGGCCGACTCCTGAGATTTTCAAAATCGAATTTCAGATCTGAAATCTTCGTTAAAGCTAAGTACCCCATTGGGGAAACATTATTCTTGCTCCAGACCGATGTCAGAAAAAGTTAACAATTGTATTTCTTGTGGGTAGCAAATACCTCATAAGGATTTTCATTCTTACTGTATTCCTTGCCTAGGCCCTGATCAAGACATTGCTAGCTGTCGGTTTTGTGCTAGATTTAACCAACGCACTTTTAAGCATCGGTACGATTTTGCCTTTCATTACTTTGGCTGAAGGTTTAATTATATAATGCTGTCGGAACAGCCGACGACCCAAGTTTCTAAAAAGCTCAAGGAAAAGGAAATGGACAGGCATTTGAGGTCCAAAACCGACGAGGCCCCCGCTAGGCCAGTCGCTGGTTCTCAGTGAGGTGCTTTTGCAGCCCCTGACGCCTGCTAACTCAGAGCCACAGGCCGCTTCCGACTCCCACGTGCAGTCGACTAGGCCTCTGGATACTCAAGGTATTGGACTCTCGGAAACTATTCCCTCAGATGGGTCCGGAGCCACTGAGCAGGCATCGGCTTCTGAGGGTATTTTCAGACCTACACAATTATATGTCAAGCCAACTTCAGCTATAAAGACAAAGAAACAAGTACAGCATTCTCCTGGACAGACTTCCATGCCTAAGAAACAGATGCTTAAGATGACCGAAGACCTAATTACTTTGATCAGGGGTTCCCATCCCCCTCCTGATAAGAGACCTAGGCAAGAGACAGACTATGACTCTTCTGATCAGGTTTCAATTTCCTCTGATTCCTTTTCTGAACAGGGATACTCTTTTCCTCCTTATGAGGATTCTGATGCTGAAGAATCTATTCCTTCAGCCTCTCCTCCTGAGGATTATTCTTTTGGGGAAACTCTGCATACCATGAGGGAGCATTTTCACTGGTAGAGCCAAGATTACTCAGAATCTAAGAAAAGGCTCAGACTTTCTTTTACTACCTCAGCACAGACCTCTTGCTATTCCACCTGTTCTAGACATTGTAAATGATGTATTTTCAGTGTCCGGCCTGTCTCCTGACTCTCTACCCCCTGCACCTGCTAAGCCAGACAGATACTACAGGGTTCCAGACTCTCATAAATTTCTATATAAAAACCCTGCTGCTGACCCAGAAACTATTTCTCAGTGTCCCAAAGGGGGTCAAGGCTTCCACTGCAAAAAAAACCTGTCCCCTCTGATAGTGATTCTAGGGCACTGGACAGATGGGGGAAAAAAGTTTACACTTCTGCTACCTTGGCTGTAAGGGCTTTAAATTGTCAGTTTCATATGGTTAAATATCAGCAATACTTAATGTCACTGCTTAAACAGAAAATGTTGACAAATTCTGAATGTTCTGATAACAAGGAAATGCAGGATTCATTGCATGCAGCTGAACAAGTGGGAAGCATACTTTGCAATGTAGTTTTGATTCACTGGAGGCTTCTTGCAGGGCCGCTGTTACTGGTTCTGTCATTAGAAGGCATGCTTGGTTAAAGGAACAGAATCTGCCTGATCATGTCAAAACAAAATTATTGGATGCTCCATTACAGCATGATACTTTGTTTGGTGTTAAGGTAGATGAGGTGTTGAAGAAAATGGAGGATAAAGCGAAATCCATTCAGACAGTTAAGGATTTCCTACAGGTACAGCCACCCAGATTTAGCAGGAACTGGCCTGCAAAGAATTGGTCCTTTCCAGTGTCAGACAGGCCACAAAGAGGCAGATACAGATGCCCCAGAGGCAGATCCCAGCCCCAAGGCTCATGCAGGCCTAAACAATGGGGTGCTTCTACCTCCAAAAGCGGAGAAGACAAATCACAACCATACAGGAAACAGTCCCAATGACTTTCCTCTGCCAGAACCAATCACTTATCTTCTGGCAGCACCTTTAGGGGGAAAACTGGCACTTTTTTTCTCAAAACACACATAACACAGGACAAATGGGTCCTAGACATAGTGTCACAAGTCTACAAGTTTCGCTTCCATACCCTGCCAAGGACAAACGGTTGGCCAGATCTGCCAAAACATCAATGGGCAGAGGCGCAAAAGCAAGTCTCATCCCTCATGGACATAAGGGCCATTCAACAAATACCAGAGCAAGAGTAGGGACAAGGATTTTATTCAAGAATGTTCTTGGTACAAAGAAAGGACAAGACCTGGAGACCAATACTGGACCTATCTATTCTAAACACATTTCTGGATATACCAAAATTCAAAATGTTGACTCTACAGCAACTTCTGCGCATGCTTGGCAAGAAGGCTTGGCTGGTGACTTTAGACCTAAAAGAGGCATACCTGCATGTGCCAATCAGACAAACATGCAGAAGATACCTCAGATTCAAAGCTGGCTCAATGCACTACCAATTCTCTGCACTGCCCTTTGGCTTGTCTACTGTGCCCAGGGTCTTCACAAAGTGCCTGACACCAGTAATTGCATTCTGCAGACAAAGAGGAATACAACTATATCCTTACTTGGACGACTGCCTCATTCAAGCAGAGAGCAGGGACATTCTACTACAGCATCTGGCGTTTGTAAAGAGATTTCTAACAGGCCTAGGATACGCAGTCAACTAAAAGAAATCAAAACTAGTACCCTCTCAAGGGATAGTATTCCTGGGTGCAAGCTTAAATACATCTGCCCAGATGGCTTATCTCACGCCAAACAAAGGCAACTGACTACCTGTTTCAACCTGTTGGCAAGAAAGGCCCAGTTATCTGCAAGAAACATTCTGCAGGCTTTGGGCTTCATGTAATCCTGCATTCTACTAATTCCATATGTCAGACTGCATATGAGGAAACTTCAGTGGTACCTAAAAAGTGTTTGGACTCAACATTGCCACAGCCTGGAAACAATAATTTCCCTCATTCCCTGCCTGCAACAGGAGTTTCATTGGTGGGTGAAGGCTTGTCACCAGAACAAGGGACAGCCATTCACTTTACCCCCAGCCAGGCATTAACAACGGATGCATCAGATTATGCCTCGGGGGCCCACATGGCAGGAAGGTGTATTCAAGGCACATGGTCCACAAACCAAATGCATCTACAGATCAGTCAAAAAGAGATGCTAGCTGTTCAGAATGCCCTGACAGCCTTCAAGGACCTACTTCATATGGGGAAACTACTGATAAAGACAGACAACACCGCGGTCATGTGGTATATAAACAAGCAGGGAGTCGCTCATTCTTACCCCCTTTGCAGGCTAGCCATGACACTGTGGGACACAGCATTGACTTACCAAATGCATCTGCAGGCACAATTCCTGCCAGGAAAGATAAATACTCTGGCAAACGAACTAAGCAGAAACCTCATGGATCCCCATGAGTGGAAATTGGATCCACAAGTCTTCAGCATGATAACAAGGAAATGTGGATGCACGGATATAGATCTATTTGCCTCTCCTCACAACTACCAACTAAAAAGAATCTGCACAAGGACTTATCACAGACAAGCATGGAAAGTGGACACCCTCTCTTTCAGCTGGAAAAGCGTAGCAGTATATGCCTTCCCTCCACTGCCTCTCCTCCCCAAGTTACACCTAAAGGTCAGACAAGAGAAGCCAAAGATGATACTGATTGCCCCAGACTGGCCCCACCAGCACTGGTACCCAATCCTAAGGAACTTGTCTCAATGCCCGTTTTGGACCTTGCCTTAAATACCTCATCTACTATCCCAACAAAACAATCAGATCCTGCACAGCCAATTAAAGACCTTAAATCTGGCAGCATGGCAGATAATGTAGTGATACAAAACACGCCTCTCACTAAAGCTGTAATGGATGTCATTTTGGAGGCCAGAAGGCCTAGTACCAGAAAATCTTACGCTGGAAAATGGAAGAGATTCTGTGCTTGGAACCAGGCACAAGGAATTGACACAGCTGTACCAAATATTCCTCAGATTTTGCAATATTTAACTGAGATGCTGGACAAAGGCCTGTCTTTTTCATCAATTAAAATTCATGCCTCTGCCATTTCAGCTCATTACAATACAGAGCCACCAATCTTTTCTCATCCCTTGTTAAGGCAGTACCTCAGAGGAGCCAACAACTTAAGGCCTCCAAGGAGATCACCAATGCCTGCATGGGACCTCAGTTATGTTTTGGAAAAACTCACCCTGCCTCCTTTTGAGCCAGCCGCTACTGCTGATATAAAGTTTTTATCTTGGAAAACAGCTCTGCTCCTAGCAATAACCTCTGCAAGACGAGTCTCAGAGCTACAGGCACTCATGGCTGTGGAACCTTTTATCATTTTTATCCAGACAGGGTTTCTCTGAGGACAAACCCGACATTTATGCCAAAGGCAGTGTCCAGTGTGGCCCTTAACCAAACTATTCATCTGCCCACTTTTTATCCAAACCCACAGAATAAGGGGGAGAGAATTCTGCATTCTTTCGACATACACAGACAGCTATGCTTTTACTTGAACAGAACCAAAGCTTTCAGAAAGACAGAGCAACTACTAGTGGCATATGCTGCAGGATCACATGGAAAGGCTATCTCAAAACAGACTATTTCAAAGTGGATAGGCCACTGCATTCATTTCTGTTATTCACAACATGGCAAGCCATTGCCTAAGGGCATTAGGCCACATTCAACTAGAGCAGCAGCCACTTCAGCAGCCTTACTCAGGGGAGTACCAACCAAAGACATTTTAGAGCCTGCTACCTGGAGTTCAGTGCACACGTTTACAAAGCACTATCATTTGCCACTCTACTCTAAATCCAGGGCAGGCTTTGCCACTGCAGATGTCCTTCAAGGATGCATCTGCAGTCCTTACATATGGATTGTCCTGCCTCAGGCAGCCCTTCGGTCGGCCGGATTCCAAAGTCTGGGTCCGGCGTCGGCTGATGTCGCCCTTTTCCCCGACGTCAGAGCGCCTGGGGTATAAAAGCGTCAGCTGACGCCATCTTCCTCAGTCTTTCTTGCCGCACGGTGCCCGAAGCAGAAGCAGTTCGCAAGTGCCGGTCGGCCAGCTCCTGTGATTTCAGCTACCGAAGTCTTCAAAAAAGCTAAGTACCCCATTGGGGACTCTTTCTTGCCTCAGCCGATGTCAGATCAAATGGTTAAAGTTAATAATTGTTTAAATTGTGGGAAACAACTACTTCATAAGGATTTCCACTCTTACTGCTTACCTTGCCTAGGCCCAGACCACGACGTCTCGGCCTGTACAGCCTGTGCTTCCTTCAATAAACGCATTCTTAGGCGTCAGGCAGAGTTTGCAGAGGAATATGTTGGGCAAATTTACTGTTATTAAATGCCGTCGGAGCTTACGACAGCTCATTTACCCAAAAAACGTAAGGAGAAGGACCGACACATGCGGTCTGCGTTTTCAGCCGACTCCACGCCCAGGCCTACCGCTAGTGTCTCGGTCTCTGCTGAAACCGAATCTCTACCGGTTCCGACCGACGACACCGCACAGCCGGTACCTTCGGTACCAGAGGCCTCCGCTGGGTCGGTCTTAGAATTACCTTCTGAAACCGGTGCTCTGGAGATGTCCGACACCATTTCTGTGGATAAACTACTCCAGCACGTGGGGCAGCCAGGCCTCCTGTATCCATGTCCATTAAGGCCTTTACTCGTGCTAAAGCTGCTAAACGGCCAAAATCTCTCCCTCCCAAGGCTATTCCTCAGGGATCCTCTACAGGTTCACAAATTTTGAGCTTAGCTGAGGACCTTATCGCCTTGATCAGGGGCTCTCAGCCACACCCAGACAGGGGCTCTCAACCTCCTCCAGGCAAAAGGCCCAGGGTTGAGCAGACAGATCCCCAGTCCTCTGATGAGGCCTCAGATGACTCTGCCCTTTCAGATTACCAGGAGGAGGCCTTTCCGGCCTACGAGGATTCTGATGCAGAGGAATCTATTCCCTCGGCCTCCCCCCCTGAAGAGTTGTCCTTTGGAGAGACCCTTCACTCCATGAGAGAGCATTTCAAATGGCAAGGCCAGGAATTCTCTGATTCCAGGAAGAGGTTAAGGACTTTTTTGCATTTACCTCAACACAGACCTTTGGCTATTCCTCCTGTTTTAAATGTTATAGAAGATGTGTACTCCAAGTCTAGTATTTCCCCAGACTCCCTTCCTCCGGCTCCTGTCAAACCCGACAGGTACTACAGGGTCCCGGACACACATCTATTCCTTTACAAGGGCCACTTGGCTGACCCAGAAACTATTTCCCAGGGGCCTAAAGGGTTTGCAACCACCACTACTAAGAACCCACTTCCTTCTGAAAGGGAATCCAGGGCTTTAGAGAGATGGGGTAAAAAAGTGTACACTTCTTCCACTCTTTCTATGAGAGCATTGAATTGTCAATTCCATGTGATACAGTATCAAGAATATCTGTTAGATGAATTGCATAAAAAACTAACCTCACCTGAACTCCTAGATGGCAAGGCGCTCTCAGGATCTGGTGCATAACTCACAGCAGGTTAGCAACCATTTCTTACAGTGTGGTTATGATGCATTGGAAGCTTCATGTAGGTCAGCAATGACAGGTGCAGTCATACGTAGACACGCTTGGCTGAAGGAACAAACACTGCCAGATCATGTTAAAGCAAAGCTTCTGGATGCACCACTGGAAAAACAAAAGTTATTTGGTTCCACGGCTCAAGAGGTCTTAAAGAAATTTGAGGAAAAGGCTAAATCAGTACAGACAGTCAAAGATTTTCTCCAGTTCCAACCACCAAGATTCAGCAGAAATTGGCCTTCTAAAAATTGGTCCTTTCCAGACAGACAGATTTCAAAGAGGCAAAAACAGGCGTGCCAGAGGTAGAGGGCAAGCTAGAGGCTCCTACAGAGGACGTCAATGGCAGCCTCCTAATCAGAGAGGTAGTGCAGGACCTACAACTGCTGCACAAGGACAAACTCAATGACTTGGCTTTGACCCCACCAACCAGGGCTCAATTGGAAGCACCTTTGGGCAGAAAGCTATCTTTATTCTCAGAAAATTGGCACAGTATTACAAAGGACAAATGGATACTGCAAATAATAGACAAAGGATACAGATTCCATTTTCATACATTACCAAAAAGACAAGGCATGCCAAACCTGTCACCGAATCAAAGGGCAGAGGCTTTCAAACAAATTTCCAACCTACTGCAAATGAAAGCAATAGAAAGGGTTCCTCAGACAGAACAAGGCCAAGGATTTTATTCCAGACTATTCCTTGTCCCAAGAAAAGAAAAGCAATGGAGGCCTATTCTGGACTTGTCCGCACTGAATACTTACCTCATTGTGCCAAAATTCAAAATGCTGACCTTACAGCAACTCCTTCCCATGCTGGGCAAGGGGTCCTGGCTGGTAACTCTAGACCTCAAGGAGGCATACCTGCATGTCCCTTTCAGACAAAGTTGCAGAAGACACCTCAGATTTCTTGCAGGTTCAGAGCATTATCAATTCTCAGCATTGCCCTTTAGCTTATCTACTGTGCCCAGAGTATTCACGAAATGCCTGGCATCAGTAATTGCACATTGCAGACTTCAGGGGATTCAAATATACCCATACCTGGACGACTGCCTCATACAAGCGGACAGCCAACAAACATTGGTAAAACACTTGAATTATGCCATCCGCCTACTTCAGGCCTTGGGATACACAGTCAACATTCAGAAATCAAGACTTGTTCCATCCCAAAGAATAATTTTTCTGGGTGCAAAACTAGATACAACCACCCAAATGGCTTTTCTCACAGAATAAATACAAGTGCAACTACCGGATTATTTCTGAAATCTGACAAAACAAACCCAGATGACTGCAAGGAAAATCCTGCAGGCCCTGGGTTTCATGGCATCTTGCATTCTTCTGATTCCACAAGCAAGGCTGCATATGAGGAAACTACAATGGTACCTAAGGAGTCTATGGTCTCAACACAGTCACAGCCTAGAAGCTTTGATCCCCCTCATTCCATGCCTTCAAAAGGAATTTCTGTGGTGGGCTCAAGCAAGCCAGTCAAACATGGGTCTGCCTTTCAGCAAACCAAATATCAGCCAAACCATTACAACGGACGCCTCAGACCATGTATGGGGAGCGCACATGGAGGGCAGATGCATTCAAGGGCAATGAACACAAAAAGAATTGCGCCTGCACATAAACCAAAAGGAAATGCTGGCAGTGATACATTCAATCGAGGCCTTCGAACACTTCCTGCATCAAGGCCATCTGCTAATAAAGACAGACAATACCACAGTTATGTGGTACATAAACAAGCAAGGAGGTGCCCATTCTTACCCTCTCTGCAGGCTGGCAATGAATCTTTGGGAACTTTCCCTAAAACTCAATATAGAGCTGCAATCCCAGTTTGTACCAGGAAAAGACAATGTGCTGGCGGACAGCCTAAGCAGAAACATCATGGATCCACACGAATGGATGTTGCACCCAGACACCTTTCTTCAGATAACACAATCATGGGGAAGGCCGGACATAGATCTTTTTGCCTCCCACCACAACCACCAACTGAAGAAATTCTGCACAAGGACATACCATCCACAAGCATGGAAAGTGGACGCCCTCTCTTTCAGCTGGAATACTCTAATAGTGTATGCATTTCCACCTCTTCCGTTAATGACCAAGGTCTTGCTGAAGATCAGGACAGAACAACCAAAAGTGATTCTGATAGCTCCAGACTGGCCAAGATAACACTGGTACCCACTGTTAAGGAGTATGTCACGCACGAAATTGTGGCCTCTACCACAATGGCCACTTCTTCTGACACAGCACAATTACAAAACTCTGCACTCCAGCCTAAAAACCTTGCAGCTGACAGCCTGGAAAATACCTTGACTCCTCGCCAGGATAAACTATCCAAGAGAGTAAAGGATATCATCATGGAAGCTCGGCGGCCTTCCACAAGAAAGGCATATTCAGCAAAATGGAAAAGGTTTCATACTTGGAACTTCACAAAGGGCCAAGATCCGACAGTGATGAGCATTCCACATATCCTGGAATACTTGGCAGAAATGCTCCATAATGGCCTTTCTTACTCTTCCATAAAAATTCATGCTTCAGCAATTTCAGCAGAGTACAACACCGATCCAACTGTATTTTCTCATCCTCTGCTAAGGCAGTTTCTAAGAGGGATAAAAAACATCAATCCTCCAAGGAAACCACCAGTGCCTACATGGGACCTTAACTTCATGTTGGAAAAATTAACTTTACCTCCCTTTGAACCAGCAGCATCTTCAGAACTACAGTTTCTGTCTTGGAAGACTGCCTTCCTTCTGGCCATAACCTCAGCAAGAAGAGTATCTGAGTTACAGGCCCTCATGGCAGTACAACCATTTCTTATTTTTCATCAGGACAGAGTCTCATTGAGAACCAATCCTTCATTCATGCCAAAGGTGGTATCCAGGGTCTCACTGAACCAAGCTATTCACCTGCCTACCTTCTTTCCAACTACACAAAATAAAGGAGAGAAACTTCTGCATACCCTGGACATTCACAGACAGTTGCGCTACTACTTGGACAGAACTAAGACTTACAGAAAAACTGACCAGCTCTTCGTAGCATATGCTGCTGGTGTACAAGGAAAAGCAATTTCCAAACGGACAATTTCAAAATGGATAGGGAATTGCATTCGATTCTGTTACTCTTTTCATGGCAAAACTGTGCCAGCTAACATTAGACCTCATTCCACCAGAGCCACAGCCACCTCCACAGCCTTCTTAAGAGGGGTGGCTACAAAGGACATTTTAAAAGCTGCTACATGGAGCTCCATGCATACATTTTCCAAGCATTACAACTTACCTTTATATTCCAGATCCAGAGCAGGCTTTGCTACTGCAGTCCTGCAGGGCATTTTAGCTACACCATCCTTTTCTTAGGTCCTACCACCCCCAGCTTGGCTATGGTATTCTACCCATATGTAAGGACTGCAGATGCATCCTTGAAGGACATAGTACAGTTTTGTACCTACCATAAATGTAGATGTCCGATAGGTATGCATCTGCAGTCAGGCTTTCCCTCCCTCCTTCCCCTCTGTGGTATTCCTTGGGTACTTATCCCTCATTCTAGCTAGCTGGGGTTATCTATTATGGTGTATTTGTTTTATATTACTGTGCATGTTTGGAATTTCTGCATCTCTCCAAATTTAGCTTTCCTTAGAGGGCACCTGGCATCTGGGGCAAGAAAAACTGAGGAAGATGGCGTCGGCTGACGCTTTTATACCCCAGGCGCTCTGACGTCGGGGAAAAGGGCGACATCAGCCGACGCCGGACCCAGACTTTGGAATCCGGCCGACTGAAGGGCTGCCTGAGGCAGGACAACCCATATATAAGGACTGCAGATGCATACCTATCGGACATCTACATTTATGGTAGGTACAAAACTGTACTTTCTGCAGGGCCTCATAGCCGCTCCTAATGCTATTTAGCTCCAGTCTCCCAACCTTAGCTTTGGGATTCAACCCAAGTGTTATGACTGCAACAGTGAAACACTAAGAACGTAGTACAGTTGTGTACACTTACCATAAATGTAGATGTTCGAGTGTATTCACTGTTGCAGTCCAGGTTACCCACCCACCATCCCCCATATCTTTGCTGCAACTTATCTGCTCTTCTCTAACCTATACAACCTATGTGGTGTATTTGCTTGTAGATGAAGGTATTATATATATATTTTGGTGCATGCATGTTTTGTTGGCATACTTTTGGCCTACCATTTTGGGGGGCACCTGACATCTGGGGCAAGAAAAACTGAAGAAATGGCGTTGGCTGCATCTTTTATACCCCTGGTGCACTGATGTCAGGGAAGAGGCGACAGCAACCGATGCCGGACCTAGAATTGAGAATTCAGGCCGACTGAGGGTAGCCTGCCAGCAGGATAACCCAAGTGTAATTACTGCAACAGTGAATACACTCAGACATCTACATTTATGGTAAGTGTACACAACTGTACTTTTACTTGACAACCTACTTCAAACTGTTGGCCACAAAACCCCAGCTGTCTGCAAGGAAAATACTGCAAGCCCTGGGGTTTGTGGCCTCTTGCATTTTACTAATTCCATATGCAAGACTGCATATGAGGAAATGCCATTGGTATCTAAAAAGCCTATGGTGTCAACATTCTCAGGACCTGGAAACAATGATTGCTATCATTCCTTGTATCAAGACAGAGTTCCTTTGGTGGGCAGAGGCCTGCTACCACAACAAGGGTCTCCCTTTCACTCTAACCCCTGCCGCCCAAACCCTAACAACAGACGCATCAGACTATGCATGGTGGGGCTCGCATGGCAGGACAGTGCATTCAGGTCAAATGGAACCCGAGTCAGATGCACCTGCATATTAATCAAAAAGAAATGTTAGCTGTACAGAATGCTCTGACAGCCTTCAAAGACCATATTCTTCCAGGACAACTATTGGTAAAGACAGACAGCACCACAGTTATGTGGTACATAAACATGCAAAGGGAAACCCACTTGTACCCTATGTGCAGACTAGCCATGGCTCTGTGGAACACAGCCTTGAGCTACCAAGTACATCTGCAAGCTCAGTTCCTGCCAGGCAAACTAAATTCACTGGCAGATCACTTAAGCAGAAATCTCATGGACCCACAGGAATGGAAACTAGAAGCCAAAATATTCAACCTGTTGAGGAACAAATGGGGGGACTCCAGAGGTGGACCTGTTTGCCTCCCTTCAGAACTACCAGTTGAACAAATTCTGCACAAGAACTCCCCACAGCCAAGCTTAGAAAGTGGATGCCTTGTCCTTTACGTTGGAAAGCCTCTCAGTTTTATGCCTTTCCCCCTCTGCCTCTCCTCTCAAAGGTTCTACTAAATATCAAACAGAACAAGCCAAGGACAATACTGGTTGCACCGGATTGGCCACCCCAACACTGGTACCCCCTCTTGTGCACTATGGCACTGCTACAACCAGGCATCTGCCTCACACCCCTTCCCTGCTGTCCCAGCAGGCGGGCTAGATTCTGCACCCTCCACTTCAAACCCTGAACCTTGCAGCCTGGCTAATTCCTTGAGATCTCTCTTAGCATCCCTCAGTAAGCAGGTACTGGATGTCATTCTGGAGGCAAGCAGGCCTAGTACTACAAAATCCTATGCTAAAAAGTGGAAAAGATACTGTTCCTGCAGCCTGGCTCAGGGGATGGGCACAACAGTGCCCAACTTACCTCAGATTCTACAGTACTTAACAGAAATGCTCCACCACGGCCTATCCTTCTCGTCAATTAAAATTCATGCCTCTGCCATTTCAGCACATTATAATACAAATCCACCCCTTTTCTCTCACCCCCTGCTAAAGCAATTCCTTAGAGGGGTCAAAAACTTAAGACCCCCCCCCCCAGGAGCGCTCCCCTCTCCAGCCTGGGACCTTAACTTTGTGTTGTAAAAGCTCACTCTCACCCCCTCCCCCTCCCCCTTTAAGCCAGCTGCAACAGCAGAGTTTAAATCCCTTTCTTGGAAAACAGCCTTCCTCCTAGCCTTCACTTCAGCAAGAAGAGGGTCCGAATTACAGGCCCTTATGACAGTGGAACCCTTCAATATCTTCATGCGGACAGGGTTTCCCTCAGGACTAATCCTTCCTTTATGCCCAAGGTGGTGTCTAGTGTGGCCCTAAATCAATCCATTCATGTGCCTAATTTTTTCCTTAATCCACAAAACAAAGTGGAATGAATTCTGCACTCCCTGGATATGCACAGTCAACTTAGATTTTATTTGGACGGGACTAAGCCTCTCAGAAAATCTGAACAGCTGCTAGTTGGCTTTGCTGCAGGGGCAGAGGGGAAGGCCATTTCAAAGCAAACCTTTTCCAAATGGGTAGCCCATTGCATTAATTTCTGCTACAAGCACCATGGAAAACCTACCCCACAGGGGATAAGATCACATTCCACCAGGGCTGCATTTACCTTTGCGGCTTTTCTCATAGGAGTCCCTACCAGGGACATCCTAGAAGCTGCTACCTGGAGCTCTGTACACCTTCACCAAGCATTTACGACATGCCTATCTTTCCTAAATTCAGAGCTGGATTTGCCACTGCAGTCTTGCAGGGCTTAATAGCTGGCCCTAATGCACTTTAACTGCCTCCTCCCTTCCTTAGCTTTGGGAATCGACCCAAATGTGATGACTGCAATAGTGAAACACGAAGAACATAGTACAGTTGTGTACACTTACCATAAATGTAGATGTTCGAGTGTATTCACTGTTGCAGTCCTGGTTACCCTCCCTCCAGCCCCCTGACTTCTCTTGGCTCTACCTTTCCTTTTTGTTTGGTATATTTATTTTTTCTGGTGTATTGATGGGGGTGTACCATACCATATAATTGCTTCCTATTGTGGGGACACCTGACATCTGGGGCAAGAAAAACTGATGTAATGGCATCGGCTGCCTGTTTTATACCCCTGACGACCCAATATCATGGAAGAAGAGACTGCATCTGATGCAGAACTTCGAAGACTCTGTATTCAGGCCGGCTGAGGGCTACCTGCAGGCAGATAACCCAAATGTGATAGATCCTCAGTCTGCAGGCTTGCCACCTCTTCGTCTGGAGTCTTATCCATCTTCTCCACAGGGACTGCTGGTACCAAAACCCCAGGCTTCCCAGCAGGGTGCTTTCCACCTCTTCTAATACCTCCCAAGTGCATCCCACTGAGGCGGTCCCTAAGAAGAGAATGTGTAAGAGGAGAGGAAGCACTTAAGACTCCCCCGAGGAGACAGTGACAGAAGGTACAGACTTTGATGAAGGTGAGGGGGCCCACACAGTCACCTCCTGAAGATGTGTTATTTGGAGACATCCTTGAAATCCTAAAGTCCAGCAACCCTTCATCTGAGGAGTCTATATTCTTTGCGGCGTGTAGTACTTGCCCATCTCTGCTGGCCGATGACCTTATAGATTTGATCTCTCGGCGGGCATGGAAGGCCCCGGACACCTTTGAGCCAATCCCCCTGCAGACCAGATAAAATTTTGACAGCACCAGAAGACTGGCAGTTTTGGATGCCATAGTTGTGGCAGCGGCCACAAAAAAAGAAAGTGCCGAAGAAAGTTCCACTGTCCATCCACCAAATAAGGAGTTTCGGGCAATAGACAGGCTTGGGAAGCATGTCTGTGCTTCAGCGACCATTGCCTTAAGGTCTCTGAACTATTTTGGCACATTTCACCAAGTTTACAGAACTATCTGATACCCTTTCAGGATCCGTTTCTGATTAAGCTTCATGTGTCTGTTATCTATCAGTTGGCTACCCTGCAATCAATCTCCCTAAAGTTGTTTCATAGGCTTATTTTAATCAGTCTATTAACTTGTCTGTGTTCTTCCCCAGATTTTCTAACAAAGGTAAATACACTTTACATTTATTGGATGTTCAGAGGCAATTATGTTTTTACCTACACAGAGCAGAAAATATCAGGATGACTGACAAGTTATTTGTCTCTTTCTGACATAAAACTAGGTAAACCTGTTGACAAAATTATTCTAGCCAGATAGCTGATGGATTGTTTCTTTTATATATATATATATATATATATATATATATATATATATATATATATATATATATATACAACAAATTGGGCATTACCTTATTGAAACCATTATGAGCCGATTCCACTAGAGCCATGGCTGCTTCATCAGTCTTCCAGTCTAGAGCTTCCATGTAGAGCATTTGTGAGGTAGCAACTTGGGCTACTCCCTACACTTTTGTTGCTCATTGTGAATTGGACATGGTCTCCAGGGGCAGCGCATCATTTGGTTCAGTGGTGCTTAGGAGTATCCTTCCTTGAGTCGACCTGGGGATTTAGGTAGCTGAGAACTATGTCCAATAAGTTGAGGACAGAATGAAAATCGACATCACATAAAGAAGTTATGTACTCACCCTAACATTACATCTATGTTGTCCATTTTCATTCTTCCTCAGCTCCCCTACCACCAACTCCCTGCCCTGAAAACCCCTGGAAGAGCAAGTTGTTTTAAATTATGTCACTTCCTTGGTACATAGCTCCCATTGAGGAAGAATGAAAATGGACAACACAGATCGAGCATTGTGGTGAATACATAACTTCTTTTTTCTTACCATTTGAGTCTGTCACATTTTAAGACATTTTGTTTTAATGAAAGCCCTGACAAAAAAAAAGTGAATACATTTTCAAAACACCCTCATCCCGTATTACCTTAGAAAAAAGTTACTGTCATTTTTGCATTTAAGTTACCTGTAACACATTGCATTTAAGTTACCTGGCACTTGCTCACTAAAGCAATTATATAAGTCAGCACTAAAAAATTAAAAGCACTACACCCTCACAAACTCCCTTTGAGTACCTTGTTCCCCATTGGCCCTTTTTTTTTCAATTGTAAAGGAATTCCCAATACTATTCTAGCATGTCCAAAGGTCAGTTGTCAATCTCCTCTCCGGTCCAGCTGGTGAATCTGGGAATCTTGAGGCAATGTTACAACTGCCTCATGTACACAGACAACCCTCTCCTCCTCCCAACAAATTCCAACACATGTGAGAGATGCAACCATATAGCCAAACTGGAGGCTAAGCTCTCTCAACTCAGTACTGGCGAAACCTGTCAGGAGGAGAAGGAAATCACACTCACTACAATTCCAGTCTCACATAGACCTACCACGACAGCAAACCAAACACACAAACACATACTCCGAGGCTCTAAATAAAAATCTGCCTAAGCAGCAGAGACCTCCAAAGCAGACACCCAAGCAACCGCTACCCCAAAACAAAACACGTGCAACGCATAGCTCACAAAGCCAGTGTGCTGAACAGTCACAGCCCTTAAGGCTAAAAAAACACACCTGATACACTTGTAATAGGTGACTCTATCATCAGGCACACTGACGTCCCACTCACCAGGCTGAACAAGGAGAAGGTCACGGTGAGCTGCCTGTCGGGCACTAGGATCCGCCACATAACACAAGCACTCAGGTCACTCCAAGTCAAGTACAAATATGACTCCGTCATTCTCCATGCTGGTGTGAATGACCTGAGACGTACCTCCCTGGACTACATGAAAAGAGACATAGAGGAGCTCTCTGAGCATGTGGCCCAGGCCGGTATGACCCTGACCTTGAGTAGCATTTTACCCTCACCAAGAATGATGCCACAATATGAAGACAAGATGATCAATTTCAACAATTTGCTTAAGTATTGGTGTCATTCAAAAGGGATCCAATGCCTGTCAGCCTGGGATGACATGCTCGACAAGCCACGATGCTTCACTAGGGACGGCTTGCACCTGTCACCCCTGGGCTTTCGGATATTGGCAAAGGCTCTTGCTACCCCCATAGTGCCTTTTTTAGGCAAGGCTCAAAAGACAAACCCACCTCCATAGGTATCACAAGGGATAAGAAACTAAGAGTGATGCTACTCAACGCCAGAAGTCTAAACCTCAAGATGCATGCACTCGAAACTCTCCTTAGCATGGAGAACATCGATATCTGTGCAGTAACAGAAACCTGGTTCAAGGCTCCCGAGAGCACCCCAGCACTGCCAGGTTATACCTCATACTATGCTTTTCGGCCCCAAAACATGGACCGAACCAGAAAAGGAGGGGGAGTATCAATATTCGTCAAAGATACCCACACCTCCAGGTTGGTGGCACAGCGGGAAGCATCAGAGACTATCCATGTGCAACTAACAGTGGCTAAAACTGCCTTCCAGTTTATAGCCTGCTACAGACCACCCTCCCAAACGCAGGAACCCCAATCGGCCTTCCTGAGAACACTGGAAAATATGAAGCTCTCTCCAAACAACATTATATTGGGCAACTTCAACTACCCAAACATAGACTGGGAGCATTACTCTAGCTCCAACACCCTAGCTCAAAGGTTCCTAGAATTTATAAACTCAAACGCTATGGAACAACTTGTTATCACTCCCACAAGAGGGAAAACATACTGGACCTGATCATCACCAACATGGGGACTCTATGCTCCAGACCAGAAGTGTATCCCTCACTGGTAAGATCAAACCATAAAGTAATCACACTGGATATTCACATTCCGACCCCACCCCCTGCCCAGAAAACCACAGTGAAAAATTTCTCTAAAGCAAATTTCACTCTCGTCAAAACCGAGGTGGAATCCTTCAAAGCCCCTGGGCCTGTGGAAAATACGGCCCAGACCGCAGAATCCTTTATAAACGCATTCTATGAACACCTTCAGGAATGCATGGATCATGCAATCCCAAATAAAACCAAGATCCAATCCTCCAAAGGCAGACGTCCTGTCTGGTGGACCCCAGCCATAAACAAACTATACAATAGAAGGAGGAAGCTACTACATGATAGAGCAAAATCCCAAAAAGGGAAGGCATCTCTGATCAGTGTTAGAAAAAAACTGCAGGCACTCATAAAATCGTCTAAGGCCAGCTTCGAGAGAAAAATTGCACAGGACACTAAGGATAATCACAAGGCTTTCTTTAGTTATGTTAGGAACCTGGGTGGGAATTCCCAGATATGCTCAGAATTGGTCCAAAATGACAAAAAATACACCGAACCCACAGACATTGCCAGCATCCTAGCTGACAGGTTCAGGGCAAACTTCTCCCCCCCCCTCCCCACCAAAAGGGCAAATATCTATCCCAGCAGAGTGCTGCCCCCCTGACATCTCAGATGCTCAGGTAAGAGCCGCCCTCTCCAAAGCAAAAAACACAGCTTCAATGGGACCAGACAGTGTCCCAGGCTGTGTCCTACATGAACTCCAAGAAGAGCTAAACCCAAACATAAAACTACTGTTCAATCTCAGCCTTACCACAGGATATGTACCCAAAGAGTGGCGTACAGCAACAGTGATCCCTCTCCACAAAGGTGGTGCCTCAACGGATCCTGGAAACTATCGCCCCATAAGCCTGACTAGCTTGGTCTGCATAGCTATGGAAAGGATCATCATGGACCTCATAAAAAAAGATATTGGGGACCTACAGACACTGGATCCTACCCAGTTCGGCTTTGTTAAGGGCAGATCCTGCCTCTTAAAACTGGTCGATTTCTTTGAAACAGTTACCAAGGCCATTGACAAGGGGAAGGTGGTCCACACAAGCCTACCTGGACCTCGCAAAAGCCTTCGATACAATACCCCACTCTGGCATTATAGATAAGCTCACCAGCTTAAATATAAACCCCTATGTCACTAGATGGGTTGCAAACTGGCTCAAGGACAGAACCCACATGGTTAGAATTGCTGGAGCCATGTCAGACTCCAAACCAGTTACAAGTGGCGTCCCACAAGGCTCAGTCCTGGGACCTCTCCTGTTCGGTATATATTTCTCGGAGGTACAGGCCAACATGGAAGGACTGTGGCTGACCAAGTTCACAGATGACTGCAAACTGGGCGCTGTAATCGACTCTCCAGCCGACACAAGCATCCTCCAAAAGGGCCTCATAGAAACAGACAACTGGTGCCAGAGCCATGGCCTCAAGCTAAATGCCAAGAAGTGTATAGTCATCCCCTTTGGCAAAAACAAAGTGTCCACAAATTACCACATATGTGGTAATCCATTAAGTAATTAGGGACCTGGGGACCCAAGTTGATAGCAATCTCTCATTTGACAACCACGTGGCCAAAGTGGTTAGAAAAACATTTTATATAGCCCACCTAATCATGAAGGGATTCACATCTAGATCAGGGGAGGTCATCGTGCTTCTTTACTCATCCCTCATCAGGTCCATAATTGAGTACAATGCCCCTTTTGGGGATGTACCTTACCAGACACCTGCAGCAACTGGAAAGACCCCAAAAGTACCTCACCAAGAGGATCAAAGGGCTCAAACAGATGCCATATGCTGCCCGGATAAAGAAACCCCAGCTCTACTCAGTGGCATACCGCCTGCTCAGAGGCGATCTGTGCCTGACGTATAAAGCCATGTCCAACCCGGAATTAATGGATATGCTGCACCTCGGAAAATCCAAATCCCATCGAGCTACGCGCTCGAGAGACTTGAACCTCAGCACTGAAATAAATAGGACATGCTGGAGGGACAAATTCATAATCCAGAGGCTCCCTTCACTCTGGAATAAAATCCCAGTCCAGGTTAGGCAGAGTCCCTCATTGACTCTCTTCAAGAGGAATCTTGATGAGTGGATGGGAGATAGTAGGTTTACCCCGGGTATCACTTCTGTGTCACTGTTAGACAGAGGCACAGTATACTAACCTCGAAAAAGGGCATAGCAAAATTAATTTAAAATGGGTGGCGAAAGCCAAACACACTCTGGTTAGGCTTATAAATGCCCTAGGGCAGATAGCTTAGTATGAACCTATGAACAAACACAAAACTATATACTTCTTCAAAAATTAAGTTTAAACGTTCCAGATAGCAACAGTTGCCCTGAGTCAGCAGCTGCACCCACAGACATTACTTAACGTAAAATTAGGGTTACCCATGCTAAAACTAATGACACAGTCTGTTTTTCCACTAGTACTGATTGCTGTCTTTTTTTTTTTTTTTTTTTATCGCCATTCCCCTACCAGATAAGAAAAACACCTTGTATTCAGAAAACATTAAAATTTAGCCTTAAGAAAAAGTGCACTGACTATCTTTAAAACTAAATTGCATGCTGTTCTATTAACTGCATTAAAGTATTAAGGCTGTTAGAGGTGCTACTTATTCACTTCCCATAATTTTAAACTTTATATTTCTCTGAACTGCTTGCCATTGTACCTTTCACTTTGCATATCCCTCAGCAAAGAATGCTCTGAACTCTCAAGATTAATTCCTTGCACCAGCAGATATCGCATCTTCATGGAAAAGTACTCGGCAATGAATCTTTGCAAATTCCACTCAAAATAGAAGGTACAGCTGCTTTCAGCTGCAGATGACATGACTCCCACCTTCTTCTTCTATTGGCTCTTCCCGGTTAGGGTTCGCCACAGCGGATCTCCTAGTTCCATTTCTTCCTGTCCTCTGCATCTTGCTCTGTCACACCCAACCACTTGCATGTCCTCTAACCACATCATAAACCTTATCTTAGGCCTTCCTCTTTTCCTCTTACCTGGCAGGTTCATCCTTAGCATCTTTTTCCCAATATACCCAGCATCCCTCCTCAGCACATGTCCAAACCAACGCAGTCTCGCCTCTCTGGCTTTGTCTCCAAACTGTCCAACCTGGGCTGACCCTCTAATATACTTATTCCTAATCCTGTCTACCCTCGTCACACCCAGTGCAAATCTTAACATCTTTATCTCTGCCACATCCAGCTCTGACTCCTGCCTTTTTGTCAATGCCACTGTCTCCAACCCATATAAGATAGCTGGTCTCACTACCCTTTTGTAGACCTTCCCTTTCACTCTTACTGGTACTCGTCTGCCACAAATCACTCCTGACACTCTTCTCCACCCACTCCACCCTGCCTGTACTCTCTTCTTCACCTCTCTTCCACACTCGCCATTACTCTGAGCTGTTGATTCTAAGTATTTAAATTCATCCACCTTTGCCAACTGTACTCCCTGCATCCTCACCATTCCTCTAGCCTCCCTTTCATTTACACACATATATTCCGTCTTAGTCCAGCTGAAATTCATTTCTCTCCTCTCTAGAGTATATCTCCACCTCTCCAGGGTTTAACCTGTTCCCTACTCACTACATATCACAATGTCATCTGCAAACATCATAGTCCACGGGGACTAGTCTGTAAACCTGTCCTTCTCCAGTGCAAATAAGAAAGGGCTCAGAGCTGATCCTTGATGTAATCCCACCTCCACCTTAAACACATCTGTCACTCCCACTGCAGATCTCACCGCTGTCACGCTACCCTTGTACATATCGTGTACCACTCTTACATACTTCTCTGCCACTCCTGACTTCCTCATACAGTACCACAACTCCTCTCTAGGCACCCTGTCATATGCTTTCTCTAAGTCCACAAAAACACAATGCAACTCCTCCTGACCTTCTCTGTACTTCTCCATCAAAACTCTCAGAGCAAACTTCGCATCTGTAGTGCTCTTTCCTGGCATGAAACCATACTGCTGATCACTAGTCATCACTTCCCTTCTTAATTTTCCACTACTCTTTCCCATAATTTCATGCTGTGACTGATCAGTTTTATCCCTCTGTAGTTACTACAGCTCTGCACATCACCCTTCTTCTTAAAAATCAGTACCAAAACACTTTTTCTCCACTTCTCAGGCATCCTCTCACTTTCCAAGATTTCATTAAACAATCTGGTTAAAAATTTCACTGCCATTTCTCCTAAACACCTCCAAGCTTCCACAGGTATGTCATCTGGACCAACAGCCTTTCCATTCTTCATCCTCTTCATAGCTATCCTTACTTCCGCCTTGCTAATCCATTGCACTTCCTGATTCACTATCCCCACATCATCCAGCCTTCTTTCTCTCTCATTCTCTTCATTCATCAGCCCCTCAAAGTACTCCTTCCTTCTGTTCAGCACATTCTCTCTAGTGAGTATGTTTCCCTCATTATCCTTTATCACCCTTACCTGCTGCAGATCTTTCCTAGCTCGGTCCCTCTGTCTAGCCAATCGGTACAGGTCCTTTTCTCACTCCTTAGTGTCCAGCCTTTCATACAACTCTCTATACACCGTATCCTTAGCCTTTGCCACCTCTCTCTTTGCCATGCACCTCATCTCCTTATACTCCTGTCTACTTTCTTCATCTCTCTGACAATCCCACTTCTTTTTCGCCAACGACTTTCTCCTTAAACTCTCCTGTACTTCCTCATTCCACCACCAGGTTTCCTTGTCCTCCTTCCTCTGTCCAGATGTCACATCAAGCACCTTTCTATCAGGTTCCCTTACTAGCTCTGCTGTAGTTACCCAGCTATTCGGTAACACTTCACTGCCACCCAGTGCCTGTCTTAACTCTTCCCTGGACTCCAACTCACAATCACCTTTTTTCAATTTCCACCATTTGATCCTTGGTGCTGCCCTCACATTCCTCTTCCTCCTCTTGATTACCAATGTCATTCTACAGACCACCATTCTATGCTGCCTAACTACACTTTCCCCCGTCACCACTTTACAGTCTCCAATCTCCTTCAAACTGTCCCTCCTGCATAGTATATAGTCCACCTGTGTGCATCTCCCTCCACTCTTGTATGTCACCCTATGCACCTCCCTCTTGTTAAAATATTAATTCACCACAGCCATGTCCATCTTTTTTGCAAAATCCACTACCATCTGACCTTCTGCATTCCTTTCCTTAACACCATACCTACCCATCACTTCCTCATCCCCTCTGTTCCCTTCACCAACATGCCCATTGAAATCTGCTCCGATCACCACTCTCTCACCCTTGGGTACAGTCATCACCACTTCATCCAACTCACTTCAAAATTTTTCTTTCTCATCCATCACACACCCAACTTGCAGAGCATATGCACTAACAACATTCATCATTACACCATCAATTTCCAGCTTCATAAACATCACTCTATCCGACACTCTTCACCTCCAAAACACTCTTGGTATACCGTTCCTTCAGGATAACCCCTACCCCATTTCTCCTCCCATCCACACCATGATAGAACAATTTGAACCCACCTCCCATACACCTGGCCTTACTTCCCTTCCACCTGGTCTCTTGTACACACAATATATCAACCTTCCTTCTGTCCATCCTATCAGCTAGCTCTCTCCCTATACCAGTCATGCTGCCAACATTCAAAGTTCCTACCCTCACTACCACACTCCTAACCTTTCTTCCCTCTTCCCACCTTCAGTCATGCCTTCCCCCTCTTTTTCTCCTTCTCCTCCTTCGGCCAACAGTAGCCCAATTTCCGCCAGCACCTTGTCAGCGAACACTACTGGTTCTGGTCGTTGTTAACCCGGGCCTCGACCGATCTGGTATGTAAATCTGTTTCGGTTTCCACATATTTCATTTGGCAGATGTTTTATGCAGGATGCCCTTGCTGACGCAACCCTCCCCAATTATCCGGGCTTGGGACCGGCACGAAGAAACGCACTGGCTTGTGCATCCCCAGTGGCTGGGTTAGATGACTTGACTCCCACCAAATATTGCTAATGCAAAAAAAAGCAATATCTTTGCAGAAATAAAACTAAGCATTTTTCATGGCTTTCTTCATTTTGTCTCATTTTAAAGCCTACTTGCTTACAAAAAATGTTTATAGCTTAAGCTAGTGGCATTAATCTAGGCATTCACCATTGTAAAAATGAGAAAAATATATATAATGTAATCAGTGAACTCTTACACTCTTACAGCCCAAGGTCACAGTATATTAACATTAAACTTGCTTTTATCCAGCCTTTCTCCTGTTATACAAAGCCTGTATTTTCTTGCAACTAAAATGTAGTTGTTTACCTTATTATCTTTAACATGTACAGTCACTGAAAAGACCCCCACCCCACCCCCCACACACACACTTAAAATACCTCTGACTACACAGTACGAAAAAACTGCTTTAATGTATGTAACATGTAGTTTGTCATGAAAAGTTTTGTGCAAATACTAAGAACAATATTTGATTTATTTACTTTTCCCTTTCTAGTCTTTCTAAACAATAGTATAAATTGGGATATATATATATATATATATATATATATATATATATATATATATATATATGTGTGTGTGTGTGTGTGCGTGTGTGTGTGCATACACACTTTATAGTATGTCCACAGTTTAACGTAACAGTCAACAAAAATCCAGTCTTTTTCAGCCTCTTTTTCAAGTAATGCTATATTTCACAAATGTGATTGATGCTTAATAGTCTTCTACTTATTCATTAAATTCAATGTTACTGATCTTCTTTCTGTTTATTTCCATGTCCCAACACCAGACTGTGCTTCAAATGCAAGGTACTCCCAATTCCTATAGTATGTTTCGTTTTTTTTTTTGTTTTTTTCGATCTCTCAAGCATTCTTTGGAACATTGAAAAAGGTTTAATTTGCTAAGTCTTTGAAAGAAGACAGAGAAGCAGAATCCCCTTCTGCTTGCTAGCTTCCTTTTTGTTTGAAAAACTATTTCATCCATAGCCTGTTTTTCCTTAAAAAATGGTCTATGATCCTCCAGGAAAAAATAACTTGGAAGACAGCTGGGTACAGCAGCTTGAATCTCACACCTGCCTTTTGACATTCCCTGATTGCTGGGATAAATCTTCTGTTTGGTGTGCAGTGAATAATCATGTTCTAGAAGTACTTTGTCTCCAGTTTTTAATACTCTATCCTTCTGCAACAGTTTTGTCAGGATCAACTCATTCTACTAGTATTATTGCGTCTTTACTAACATAGTTCTTGGTTACTTTCATATGGCCACATTTGGATTATACATTCACTGTGCCCTTTTAATTAATAAATCCTGCCGTGCAACACCAGTCCAGATGTTCTTCGTATTTCACTGTTGCAGTCATTACATTTGGGTTATCTGCTTGCAGGTAGCCCTCAGCCGGCCTGATTGTCAGTGTCTTGGGGCCTGCGTCGGTTGCTGTCTCATCTTCCATGACATCAGGTAGTCAGGGGTATAAAGCATGCAGCCGACGCCACTACATCAGTCTTTCTTGCCGTGCGGTGCAGTTCGTAAGTGCCGGTTGATCGACTCCTGAAATTTTCATTTTCGAGTTTCAGAACCAAAGTCTTAAAAAAAAAAAAAGCTAAGTACCCCGTTGGGGATCCTTTTTCTTGCTCTAAACCGATGTTAGTAAAAGTTAACAATTGTATTACTTGTGGAAAGCAAATACCTCTTAAAGATTTTCATTTGTACTGCATTCCTTGCTTAGGCCCAGACCACGACGTCCCTCGCTGTTGGTTTTGTGCCTTATTCAATCCTCGTACTACTTATAGTCAGTTCATTTTTGCATCTAACTATTTCGGTACTCTGTTTAATTATCCAGAAATGGCTTTGGTAAGCCATCCAGCTACTGACATTCCGAAAAAACGTAAAGATAAAGACCGAGACAGACTGCATAGGTCCAAAGCTGCTGACTAAGCTTCCATTAAGCTAGTCGCCAGTTCACTGGTACTCAGTCAGGTGCTTTCGCAGTCCCTGATACCCACTACTTCAGATTCGCAGGCCTCTACTGAGACCCATTCGGAGTCCGGTATGCCACGAGATGCTTCTTCGACTATGGAACCTGCGGATGTCTCTACCTTGGATGGGTCCGGAGCCGCTGTGCAGGCACCGGTTTCTGAGGGTGTATTCAGGCCTACTGACTTGCATATCAAACTGATACCATCTTCTTCTTCAGGGCCTAAAACTCTATCCACTCCTAGAAAACAGATGTTCAAACCCCATGGTCAGGCCCATATGCCTAAAAAACAAATGATAAGAATGGCTGAAGACCTTATTACTCTAATTAGGGGACGCTACCCTTCTCCCTCTAAGAGCTCTAGAACTGATTTTCCTTCTGATCAGAATTCTGAAGTTTGTTTCTTCCGATGACCAGGATTTGCCCTTATCTTCCTATGAGGATTCTGATGCAGAGGACTCCATTCCCTCTGCTTCCCCTCCAGAAGATTTCTCTTTTGGTGAAACTTTGCACACTCTTAGGGAGCATTTCCGCTGGGAAAGCCAGGATTACTGTGACTCCAAAACGAGGCTTAGGGAATTCTTACTCCTACCTCACCACAGGCCTTTAGCTATCCCTCCTGTACTGGACATTGTAGATGATGCCTTCTTGTAATCTAGCCTGGCCCCAGACACCTTACCTCCGGCTCCCAGGAAACCTGACCGGTATTACAGACTACCTGACTCTCACAAGTTCCTCCCTAGGAATCCTACTGTGGACCCAGAGACCATTTCACAGGGACCCAAAGGCATTAAGGCTACTACTTCCAAAAACCCTACCCCTCTGATAGAGATTCCAGGGCCCTGGACAGATGGGGTAAGAAGGTATACACTTCTGCTGCTTTGGCCATTAAGGCCTTAAACTGCCAGTTTCATATGTTGAAGTACCAGCAGCAGATTATTGGGTTACTTAAACAGAAATTGTTGTTGATTCCTGACTGTGCTGAAAATAAAGAATTACAGGATTTAATGCATTCTGCTGAACAAGTTGGTAAACATACTTTGCATTGTGGTTTTGACTCCTTAGAGGCATCTTGCAGGGCTGCTTTTACTGGGTCTGTTCTTAGAAGGTATGCCTGGCTTAAGGAGCAAACTTTGCCAGATCATGTTAAAACCAAATTACTGGATGCTCCCTTAAACCAAGACCGCCTGTTTGGCCACAAAGCAGAAGTAGTACTTAAAAGATGGAGGAAAAAGCTATATCTATGCAAAGTGTTAGATTTCCCGCAAGTACAGCCCCTCAGATTTAGTAGGCATTGGCCTTCTAAGAATTGGTACTTCCCTGTCTCTTCCAGTCCTTCTCAGTCCAAATCCAGGAACAGCAGACCACCTAGGCCACAGTCTCAAGGTACTCACAGGCCTAAGCAGTGGGGGGGCTCCCACTTACAAACCCGGAAGCAGTAAGTCACTGCCCTGTGGTAAACTGTCCCAGTGACTTAACCTTAAACCTTCCAAGCCCTGCTCAACTGACCGCACCTTTAGGGGAAAGATTGCCCTGCATGCAAAAAACTGGAAACTCATTACCCAAGACAAATGGATTTGAAATAGTTTCCCCAAAGATACAGATTCCACTTCCACACCTTACCAACCCCAAAAGGTTGGCAAGACCTACCCCCAAATCAGTGGGCAGAGGTTCAACAGCAGGTTCTCTCTCTTCTAAGTATCAGGGCTATTCATCCTGTCCCAGCAGAAGATTGGAGACAAGGTTTTTACTCCAGACTTTTCATGGTACCCAGAAAAGACAACTCCTGGCATCCTATCCTGGACCTATCTATCCTAAACATCTTTTTGGTAATTCCAAAATTCAGAATGCTGACTCTTCATCAGCTGCTTCCTATGCTAGGCAAAATGTCTGGTTGGCAACACTGGATTTAAAGGAAGCTTACCTGCACATCCTAATAAGGGACTCTTGCAGAAAATACCTATGCTTCAGAGCAGGCTACATGCACTATCAGTTCTCTGCACTGCCCTTTGGCTTATCTACTGCGGCCAGGGTATTCACAAAATGCCTAGCTCCAGTCATTGCATTCTGCAGGCAAAGAAGTATTCAAATGTACCCATACCTGAACGATTGTCTAATTCAGGCAGAAAGCCAGGACATAATATTAAATCATCTGGCATTTGTAAAGAAACTGCTAACTGCACTGGGGTACACCATAAACGAAAAGAAATCTCATCTAGTACCCTGCCAACAAATTGTATTCCTGGGAGCAAGCTTGAACACAACTTCCCAGATGGCTTACCTCACACCAGAGAAACAAGTTTGACAGCCTACTTCAAACTACTGGCCACAAAGACCCAGCTATCTGCAAGGAAAATACTGCAAGATCTGGGGTTCGTGGCCTCTTGCATCCTACTAATTCCATATACAAGACTGCATATGAGGAAACTACAATGGTATATAAAAAGCCTATGGTGTCAACATTCTCAGGACCTGGAATCAATGATTCCTATCATCCCTTGTATAAAGACAGAGTTCCTTTGGTGGACAGAGGCTACCACAACAGGGGACTGCCATTCACTCTACCCCCTGCCGCCCAAACCCTTACAACAGACGCATCAGACTATGCATGGGGGGGGCTCACTTGGCAGGTAAGTGCATCCAGGGCAAATGGAACCATAGTCAAATGCACCAGCATATCAATCAAAAAGAAATGTTAGCTGTACTGAATTCTCTGACAGCCTTCAAGGACCATATTCTTCCAGGACCGTTATTGGTAAAGACAGACAAACACCACTGTTATGTGGTACATAAACAAACAGGGGGGAACCCACTCATACCATCTCTGCAGACTAGCCATGGCTCTGTGGAACACAGCCTTGAGCTACCAAGTGCACCTGCAAGCTCAATTCCTGCCAGGCAAGCTACATTCACTGGCAGACGACCTTAGCAGAAATCTCATGGACCCACACGAGTGGAAACTAGAACCCAAGATGTTCAGCATGTTGAGAAACAAATGGGGAGCCCAGAGACAGACCTGTTTGCATCCCCTCAGAACTACCAATTGGACAAATTCTGCACAAGGACTCCCCACAGACAAGCTTGGAAAGTGGATGCCCTGTCCTTCAACTGGGAAAACCTCTTAGTTTATGCCTTTCCCCTCTCTGCCTCTCCTCTCGAAAGTTCTACTAAAGATCAAACAGGACAAACCAAGGACGATACTCATTGCACCAGACTGGCCATGCCAACACTGGTATCCCCTCTTGTGCAGTGTGTCCCTGCTGCCTCAGACCCCTTCCCTGCTGTCACAGCAGGAGGGCCACATTCTGCACCCCCAGCTTCAAACCCTGAACTTTGCAGCCTGACTAATTACCTGAACTCTCCATTACCATCCCTCAGTAAGCAAATGCTGGATGTCATTTTGGAGGCAAGGATGCCTAGTACTAGAAAATCCTATGCTGAAAAGAGGAAAAGATTTTGTTCCTGGAGCCAAACTCTGGGGATGGGCATAACAGTGCTCAGCTTACTGCATATTCTTCAATACTTAACAGAGATGCTTCACAAGGGGATTTCCTTCTCTTCTATTAAAATTCATGCATCTGCCATTTCAGCACATTATAATACAGAGCCACCCCTCTTCTCTCACCCCCTGCTGAAGCAATTCCTCAGAGGGGCCAAAAACTTAAGGCCACCCAGTAGAGCCCCTACTTCAGTCTGGGACCTTAACTTTGCATTGGAAAAACTCACTCTACCTCCCTTTGAGCCGGATGCAACTGCAGAGTTGAAATTCCTTTCTTGGAAAACTGCCTTCCTTCTAACCATCACTTCAGCAAGAAGAGTGTCTGAATTACAGGCCCTCATGGCAGTGGAGCCCTTCATAATCTTCCATGCAGATAGGGTGTCCCTCAAGACTAATCCTTCCTTTATGTCCAGGGTGGTATCTAGTGTGGCCCTTAATCAGTCCATTCATTAATCAGTCCACAGAACAAAGGAGAATGAATACTGCACTCTTTGGACATGCACAGACAACTTAGATTTTATTTAGACAGGACTAAGCCTCTCAGGAAAACTGAACAGCTGCTAGTTGCCTTTGCTGCAAGGGCAGAGGGGGGAAGGCCATTTCACAAAAAAGCATTTCTAAGTGGATAGGCCATTGCATTAATTTCTGCTATAAGCACCATGGAAAACCTACCCCACAGGGGATAAGATCACATTCCACCAGTGCTGCATCTACTTCAACAGCCTTTCTCAGCGGTGTTCCTACCAGGGACATCCTAGAAGCTGCTACCTGGAGTTCTGTTCATACCTTCATCAAGCATTACCACTTGCCTATTTTCTCTAAATCCAGAGTTGGTTTTGCCACTGCAGTCTTGCAGGGCCTAATAGCCTGTCCTAATGCTCTCTAATTGCCTCCTCCCTTCCTTAGCTTTGGAAATCTACCCAAATGTAATGACTGCAACAGTGAAACACGAAGAACATAGTACAGTTGTGTACACTTACCATAAATGTGGATGTTCGAGTGTTTTCACTGTTGCAGTCCTGGTTACCCTCCCTCCAGCCCCCTGATTTCTATTGGCTATACCTCTCTTCTTGTTTATTGTTTTTAAGCTTTCTGGTGTATTTGCTTATAGTTGAATGTGTAACCTTGAATATAATTGCTTCCCATTATGGTGGCACCTGACATCTGGGGCAAAAAAAACTGATGTAATGGCGTCGGCTGCATGCTTTATACCTCTGACTACCTGACATCATGGAAGATGAGACAGCAACCGACGCAGGACCCAAGACTTTGATAATCAGGCCGACTGAGGGCTACCTGCAAGCAGATAACCCAAATGTAATGACTGCAACAGTGAATACACTCAAACATCTACATTTATGGTAAGTGTACACAAATGTACTTTGCTCGTGTGTGCCTTTATAAAGTTAATGTAGTCTGTTTCTCTGGAACAACAAAATTTCTGCATGCTGTCTTCTAACTCTGCTGTCTTTTGAAGTAGCTCAGCTCGGCCAACTTTTTCTTCATTTTAGCCTGTGATTTTTTCAGTTTTATCAGTTTATCTGAACAGCTAGTTAAAGTTTCTCCTATTTTTCCAGCTTTTTGTTATTTGGGGTTGATATGTTCTTTGTGTTTTATTTATTTAAATCGCTTCTGAGTACATTTGATTCATTTTTCCTCTAAATTACTGGAAGTCGTCTCTTGTACCAAAGCTGAACAGAATCCTTCCCAGACAGTGTTTTCTCTTCACCTTTTCTATTTGATTTTCTTTCAGGTTTTCCAAATTTGTTCTTTGCTGGCATCCAGTCAATGTACTTACAAGCCAGTAACTGAATTTTACCCAAAACTAGTTTCAATGGCATGTCTTTTTCTCACTTTTTCTTTTCTCCCCTGGAGAGCTGAAGTAGAGTTGTTTTTTTTAGTATGCAGCCATCTTGAAAGTCCATTCTGAAGACCTTCTTTTTCTGACATCCTAAAAATACCTGCGATATTATATTGGCTGCATTCTGTTTTTATATATCTTGGTTTCTTTCTTTAATATTCCAAAAATGAATGTGGGAAATCACATTCTTTGTGTTTTGCTTGCTCCTGTCATTCCTTTTTGGAGTTGCTTTTAGAAAATCAGTAGCTGAGGTTTAACTTTTGTATCTTTTTCAAGTTGAACATTAATGTTATTCACAGTTCACTATTGCCATACTGACTCTTGGGATTTCCTGTCTGGGAGTCCCAGTCCAGCCTGAATACAGAGGGTCTCACATTCCCCCATGGCCTGGTAGACACACCCCCTGTCTGATGCCAGGATATCCATGGAGTGAATGGTAGTTGGCTGGCACCATCTTCAGTTCTTTTTTTGGCACATAAGTCTTATGAGCATATTGTTCATTATCTGTGTATCATGAGTCCGTCTAGTAGGCTTGGAGCCAGAGATCCAGGTAAGTACCCACTGGGGAATTTTTTTCTCTGAGCATTGGTATTGTAGATGTTAGTAGTGTGTCTTTTAGTCTAATATCTGTTTGATATAAATATGCCTGGCAAACGTACAGAATCCAAAGGAAAAAAAAAATGTACTGCCGTGTTTTGCCACTCACACTCATAATCCAGATCTTCCACTCCCTCTCCTTTTACCTTACCCTCTGATTAGTCTTCTAACATCTCTTTTGCTGCTATTAAGACTTTCCTAAGCCATTCTCCTAGGTACCTCATTTATTCATGCCCCAAAGGTATGCTAATAGCTGCACAAATTCATGTGGTGGCATGTAGTTTACTGAAAAGGCTTTTTGTTTTATCTACATTTAAATTGTAACCTGAAAATGTTTGGAACGGTCTCATAATATTTAGCAACACAAATGCATCTTGTTCTGGATTTGTCAGCTACATTATGATATAATTTGCAAGTGATACTCTTTCCTGTCTCCCCTTTCAGTCATACCCTGGGATGTTTGCATCTCTTTTTTCATTACTAATTTATCTTTGTCTTACAAATAACAGTGGGGAAAGAAGATGTACCTAGCTTGCCCCCCTGGACAAACTGACTTTATCAAGCCTTACCATGCACACTTGTACCATCACTTCGAATCCTGTATCTGCCTTCCTGATTAATTAATTTATTTCATTCAGAATTGCAAATTCGGCTGTTACTGTACACACACCTGTCTAGCTTACCCAGTCGAAATAATTCCCTGCATCTAAGCTTACCAGTAGTAATGGCAGTTAAAACTTACTTGGCCAGTACAGAACAAACCATTTCCAACTGAACTGCTGTCTGAGTGCATCATTTTCTGCCACTGTATGGCCAACCACCCAACTGTTTATGCTGTCAGAGATCACTATCTAGAGACTTAGCTGCCTTCACTTCATTTTTCAAAGAATGTATCCTTTGCAGACTCTTGTGCTACAGCCTTCTGGTCTGACTTTCACTAAGCACTGATTGGGTCTAGACTGTAAGGAGCTGGACCTCTTTTAGCACTTCAGGGCTTCAGACCTCTGTTTCTGTATTTCGTAGACTTTTCTGCTGATCCTGCCAGCCTCCAAGATTTATGTGGATAATGCCCCCCCCGCTTTGATCCACTGCAGAGATCTTTCATGGTTTTGATATGCTTGGCCAGTCAGCTTATTTACACCCTCTTTGCCTACCTACCACATTGTCTTGACGTGTACGAGAAGGTGGTGTGCACAGCAGGAACATGTAAGCTAAAAAAGATAATGTCTTGACGTGTATGAGAAGGTGGTGAAGGTGATGTGCACAGCAGGAACATGTAAGCTAAAAAAGATAAAACTTTTGGTTTTACTGAAATCACAGAAGACAACATCCTGGTAGTGATCCACTGAAGAGGGCGGCTAAACAGGTCAGCTGATATAAAGTGCCATGTTTTCTTTTAATAGGCAGATGAACTACCACCCATGAAAACAGACATGACTTTAGTTTAATAACTAGTGCAAATGATCATACATCTGAAGTACAGCTAAGTACAGCTTTCTCCAGTTCTGAAAATTAATTCAAGCCACTGATGTGGGTAGAATAAATCACACAAGGATTTAATTTCCGAGATGATTGCAGTAGGTGCTGAAAGCTCATTGGATGTCAGTTATCAATTTGTATTGTTTATTTCCTGTAAAAAAAAAAAAAAAAGTTTTTGTTTGAATGGACTAGTTTAATTTTCCTGATGATGTCCTGTAGAAGCAGGATTTTTGGATTTACACTGCCCTATGAGTGTTTGCCGGCTGGCGCTTTCATTGAAGCATGAAATGGCGTAGTCTCATCTCTCAAAGGAGTGGGTTTCAGGCCTGAACATCTTACGTTGGTATATTTCAGAAAGACGTTTTATGTCTCCCTGGCTTGTTTTTATCAGCTGCTTCAGTGTCCAGAAAGAGCACACAGGAGAAATTAACAATAGACTTTATTACACTAACCAGGTTTCAGTTTGTTTTTTGGCACACTAAATAGTGTTAAAGTGCATGTGTATACATTTGTGTTTGTGTATTTTCCAGTGTGTTAACACTCATTGTTTTTATGACATTGCTAGAATGATTGATTTGTTTACATTTGGTGCTGCTAATGAGTTAATTTGTTTAACAGTACTATCTGCTTATTGTTTTAAATGTCTTTTAGTTTCTGAGAGAGATTAATAGAAGTAATTAGATAGTATTACATTTTTTCATAGCTTGTACTCACTGCTTTTGTTTTCTCTTTCCAGGTCTTGTATACAGAGGCTGTTCTGGAAGATGCCCCTTCGGGCAAATTGATCTTGCAGCTGTCTGCTACTGATGCCGATATTCGCGCTAATGGTGATATCAAGTATACACTCAATGGGCCTGATGCAGAAAAGTTCAGATTAAACCCTGATACTGGTAAGAACTTTGTTCAAAAAGCAACTGACATGTTAAGAAAGTACGTTTCTTTTGACAGTATCAGAGCCAACTGACACAATGATGTTAGTGGCTCATAAATGTTGGCGGGCACACTCCTGTCAAGAGAGAAGGGTGAATGAACTTCTAAGAGCTGTTGGAGAGGCCATCTGTCCTGCCAAGACAAATAAAATTAAATTCACAGACCCTGTAGGATGGAGAAACCATGAGAAGGAAAAATGTAAAGAAACTAGAAAATGTGGTTAAAGAGAAGAAGATATGGGGAAGTGATGCCTGAAAAGATGACTAAATTAATTCAAGATTTGTTTTCTATACCTGTCCCCTTCAAAACAGATAGTGCAACTCTTTTTGTGCCATTTTTAGATCCCCACAGCAGACCATCAGCTGCTCTCAAGGTCTGTCTTCATCCACCAGGTCTTGTGAACTCAGGTAGCATAGCTTTCTCTCGATTAGCTCTAAACTATATTGATGGCCAGTGGGGAGAGTGAGACAAGCTGATGCAGCATCTTCCCTCCAGAAGAACCCACCCCTACACTTGCTCATCCTTTTCCAGGAAGGCATGTGGTGGGCTATGCTGGTACATTGTCCATACCAGTATTTGTGACTCATTTTTAACCATACCCCAATGATGATGTTTCCCACGTGTTCCTCTCCTCCACCAAGGATTGATTGTGAAGTTGTGTGTGTGTGTGTGTGTGTGTGTGTGTGTGTGTGTGTGTGTGTGTGTGTGTGTGTGTGTGTGTGTGCGCATCTTTCCATACACCAGATGGGCACATCCTCCCTGCCTGCGTCGGCAAGTACCTGAGCCACTAACTGAACTGGTTTCATCTAGGCCATAGTTAAGGGGATTTATCCCTGTGTGCTCCCAGTGCAGGCAGAACAGGTATTGTATTCTAAGGAGTTCATGATTTGTATCACTGCAGCAAACAACTACAACCCTTGTTTTCCATTAATTCTACCTTTAAGTAGTCCCCCCCCCCAAGTCCCCCCCCCCCCCCATGCGCACACACAAATGCCCACACATGGAACTAACTGAAAGTACAGTTTGACAGTGTGATTTCTCAGGAATTTGCTTCCAGGAGGAGGAGTCCTTTATTCTGATCCTCACACTGTTGCTCAGTTGTGACCCTCTTGTTCTCTAAACAGGACAGGTGTGGGATGGATATTGTAAAAATTATGTCAGAGGTTTAGCATGCAGGGTATCGGTCTGCAGAGAATATTTTGTGTCTAACACAATAAGGGGAAAAAAGAATGAAGTCAGAATTTAGAGGCACTATGGAAAAAGGACTAATGAGGTTACAGGAGAAAGCTGTGATTGCAAAGATGGTGCATTTATATTGAGAGAGCTACTGTCCGCATGATACTGGATGGAATAGTTCAAACTTTGAGTGTTCAGGAAAAAGGGACATCATACTACCTGTGAATGTTTATTTGGAAAAGGATAATGTGGCAGAATAGGCCATGGGGTGACAAATTAAGACAGAGGATGAGCTGTGAGATGTACAGTAGTGTGGGAAGAAGGCAACTTTCTCAGTGCTAAATGTACGAACAGTGAAAAAATAGTGAAGTTCAATGATGGAGTAATGAGCAGAGAGTATGGGAGAATAAACGATTGCTGCACAGATGAGAAAATGCAGAGCTGTACATTATGAACTGATTGAGGTTTAGAGTGAAGTGATGGAACACAGAGATTTACCAGTAAGAATAAGAAAGGATCAAAATGCATAGGCAGATGGGGGGGGGGGGTGGAATACAGCAGGCAATAAATATCTCAACAAATGCTCTAATAAGTGGAGTATTGTGCTTTTTTTTTTTTTTCTAGGAGCTCTGGTGGAAGGGAAGCAGTGAAGTCAATTGCATGCAGTACTACTGAACTAGTCATAAACCATACTGATTAAAGAAACTTTTTGGACTTCTCTGGTAAAGACTGGAATATGGTGCCAACTTATATGCACTGTGTATTTAGAAAAAGAGGGAGCACAAAGTGGGGTATTGGGGTTTATGTTCAGGATTGAATGAGATGCATTTTTAAAGTTGATGAAAGGATGAGTAGCTTAATTGAGATGCATTCACTTTGGCTAAAGAAGGAAGTAAGAGATTCCAAGTGGCAGAAAAATGCTTTAGACACATGCAAAACGATAGTAAGACGGACAAAGGAGAGGAAAGCCACAAACTGGTAGGAAAGGGAGGAATTGAAAGGTGGTCTGAGATGGAAGTTAGATCAGAGAAGATGGGGCTTTCCCATAGCAGAGTTTATCTCTTTCAGTCAGTTCTCCATGGCACAGAGGGATAAACTCTGACCAAATTACGGATGTCCTGGGATGAACTAACAAACCCAGAAGCTGGAAGAACCAGTGAAGATTGAAGATAAGTAGGAGAGAGCTGACAAGAAGCAGAGTCATCCATCCTGGTGGAAGGGAAGGCTTTCTAGTCTGTGACAGTGCTGGCACCTATTGAAAAGAGAGAGGTGCATTGCATGTAGTTAATGGTCGAGGAATGTGTTCTTGACTCTGCCATGTAGAGGCTGCTTGGATGAGAAGCTGTGCCATGATTGGTTCTGTCCCCAGTGATGCACAATGGATGGACAGTGTTGAGGCAGTAGTCAGGCATGTGGCAGGAGAAAAAAAATGTTAAAAAGAAATGGTACAGAGTGTGAGGGTGGCTTAATGGCTAAGGTGTTTGTCTTACAAACGCAAGGTGTAGGGTTTGAGGCTCACAAGGGATAATTGGCTAGGCGTAAAATAGCTTGCAAGGGCAGTTAGCTTAGTACTAAGCTATGAAACTATGAGAGGACTATTCTTGGCATGGTCCTTAAAGATGCTTAAGGAGATGGCCAGATGTAGGCCCTTTTTTGCAAGCTGGCTGTACATTATTTGTTTTTCCCACAAGTTTCAGCCTTCTCCTCGACTATAGAGGGGTTTCAGCTCACATCTACCAGCAGCTATGTTGGCTTTAAGAGATGAACCTATGGCAGCTATCTTTGCAGCTGCATCCTACATTATCTGTGCTAGTTCTCTTACATTACTGTTGTTAATGCCCACAGTTATGGTTTTGCCTGCCAAAAATTAATTTTAATAAACTTACCAGCAGGAGGTCCAGACATCATATTCAACTTGAACACACTTCTGCTTTCCATTTCAAGGCAGTAATCCTTATGCTGCCACTGAGCCAGTGGAGTCCTGTTTCAGCTGCTTTCTGAACAGGTAAAAGGGTGTATGTAGTGTAGTGTAGTTCACAGTATTTCAAGTATCAGGGAGAAGGGCATGGTTGTGCCAGTTCTGTGAACTGCCTTAAGTGAGTTAAGAAATGTAGGACTGCTGATAGCATAATATTGCATAATTCCCGGCTGTATTAGGAAAAAGGAAGCTAAAAGCTTTTTTTCAAATCTGTAGTGCAAGTTCAATTTATTATGGCAGTAAATGAATTACGGGCTTGGAAGGCTACTATGAAGCCTATGGTGGACCAGATTTCTCCAGCAGGCAGGCCACTGTGCAGATGAGCTTGCCCTAAACTCCATGTCACTGAAGAAGTCTGTAAACTCTTGAAACTTCCTCACACTTACAGGGTGGACAGTAAACTAGATGAAACTCTATTTGCTGTTCCACTTATGAAGGACTCAAAGGTAGTTGATGTTTTGTCTGTTTTTTCAATGTTAGACTCAGCTTGGGGCAAAAGCAAATTGCTGACCCTCAACATCTTGCCCAAGCTAGAGCTGTGAAATGCAGAGGGCAGTAGCCACAATGTGAGGACTGAAATTTTCATCTAGTCGTCTGTGTAATAACAATAATGTCATTTTCACACAGCAGGTCTAGGATAATGCTGCTCTTGTTACAGATGTACTTTGTTGGAATGCAGTTCCTTCAGAGGGAACCAATAGTATTAATGTCTCTCTAATCTTGTCTGGTTGCAGAGCCTTGGGTTGCATCATAGAGGGTTATAATTTGACATAAGATTTGTTTAGCCACAGGCCAGGACATTCTCACTAAAATACCCAGCATTTCCGAGTGGTCCAAGTGCATCATGACAGATTAATTGTAGCACCCTGCCATTTCCTTTAGCATATAAAGGCACATCCATCAAGAGCAAGAGGTGACGAAACATTCTGAGGTCAGAAAGAGCACAGCCTTATGAGGGAGTTCTTTAGATAGTGAATGATGCTTTGGCTTGGGCTATATAGAGTGGTGATTATATAAATGGTAGCATATCTAATTAAACTTTAGTCCCAAGACTATAACTTAAATGGTGAAGCAGCATCCAGCTGGACAGCAGAACATCAAAACAGTAGTGATAAATGATGCAGTAAAGCCAAATACTTATTTAAAGTTAATATCACAGAATGAACTGGCAAGGTAAAACAGAATTCAAATCAGTCTAGTAGGTGCATCCAGAGAGAGAACTGCAGAAGTCAGCATCTCATCTATCAGATGAGACAGGGATGAAGTAAAAAGCAGGCACAGTCCAAATTCTGTGTGTTGTTTGAGTTAAAACCCTGGAGGTGGCCAAAGCCAGAGAAAGCCGCAGCATTTTAAGTTGAAGGCAGTAGAAATGATGAAAAAAATATATAGCATGGCAGCCCCCCTCCCCCAAAAAAGGTGAAAAGAAATCATTGTAGTGTGCAGAATGATGTACTGATGTATGCACACTGCAATTATTACATCAGTCTGCACATTCCAGTTATTATTCGCAATGTGCTGAATGTTTTCTGATTAAAAGTAAATTTAAAACCAAGTAATTTAAGTCCAACAGTTAAAAAAAGTGTACTTGCACCAAGGCTGCTCACAATTTACGTGATTTGGAAGCACGAACTGAGGAAGAAAGAACAGTTTGTTTCCTTAATGCTTGTTTGGGGAGACGGAACTCGACAAGCATGTGCTCTCCAATTTCCATGTTGCATTGCTTGCAATGTTTGGCCAGTGCAGTCAGGGATACTTCATGAGAGGATGACTTTGTCCTCACCATTTTTCTTTCCAGCTGTTATCCAGTGCTAGGGGTCCGTTAAATCAGGATGTTACAAGTATGTGTACCTATCAAATCTGCTTTGAGAAGACCCCCTGAAGTGAGAACTGCTTACTCTCCCTCCATTCAACTTGTTGGATGGTCCCTCCACCTACTTCAGGTGTCCTTAGCCCTGTTATTGTTGCAGGTTTATAATCTTGTGTACTAGTTCAGCTTGCGTTGTTGTGATGCAGCTCACTTGTGTGTCGTGGGTTCATCCATGGTCAGCTGGCACAGTTCATTGTCATTGCAGAATACTGAAGGGAGGGGATGTGTGCTGAGCGCAAGAGATAGACATTGCTGCTGACCACTGCATATGGACTTCCTGACGATCAGCTGAAATGCTGACCACTACCATATATATTTGTATCTTTTTTTTATATAATAATTCTGTTCAGATATCTTTTATCATTTTCAGATGCATCTTTTCTCATGTGGTAACATGCTTGCTTAGATGTGTTATATTCTAGTGTCTGTATCCTGTACATGTTGTTTGTAAAGCTAGATGGAGCTTGCAAAGCTAAACAAAAGTTAGGATGGTTCTGCATGTCTTATGTTCAAGTACTGGTATATTGTGGTACAGCTGTCAATTTGAACTTTGGTATCAAATATTTGTGTAGGTGAGATGCGTACCTATGCCTCACTGGATCGTGAGCAGCAAGCTGTTTACAGTCTTGAAGCTAGAGCTACAGATGGAGGAGGAAAATTTTGCAAGGCTGACATTGTTTTGATTGTTGAAGATGTGAATGATAACCCACCAGAATTTTCATCTGATTCATACACGGTATCTGTGTTTGAGAACACTGAGCCCAAAACTCCACTGACCAAACTTCAGGCCACTGATGCAGGTAAGACTTTACATAATGAGGTTAGGAATAATATATGTGCTAGTTTTCAGTAACTTTGTAACTGATTTCTTTGATTTTTTTTTCATATGTTCTGTAAGCTAGTAAATTATTTCTATAGATATGTTATGTATTGCAAAATTGTATATTGGTCATTTCATGCACAGTTCATAGCTTTGGTGGTTCAAAACTGGTGAGATGAGAACCAAAATGTGATGCTATTAAGGATGGGTTTTGTCTATTTTAATTTGTTTTGTAGGTTTGTGAAAGTATAATACTGATCATTTTTGCTTTAGATGTATATAGTAACTTCTGTTTTCTAGAACATAGACCTTTTGGAAATGACTGTACAATGTTTGGATTCATTGTATAGTTAAAAATGCACTCTTTCAAAGATTTGTATGTTTCTTTAGTAGATTAATGAAATTTAATGAAATTTTCCTCCCCTTTCTGCTTCTCATTACTACTTGTTGAAAAAGTTTTGGTAGCCTAGGAAAAAATGCCAAGCAGTCAAACCCAGTCATATTAGGAAGGCTTTATTTTGCACAAAAGATCATTTGACATTTCCCCCATGCAGCGATGCTTAATTTGGTGGTTAAGTCTGTTGGCAGTCCTTGGTTCCACTCAGAGATAAAAATTATTAAAGGTACAGCTTTCTGTGACATTTCCTAATATTTCCAGAGGCAGGCAGTGGGATTGTGCATGTCATCTTCACTTGTGCTTGTTTAGAAGTTCTGGAGATGTTGGGTTCAATGCCAGTGTCCATGTGTGGGAACGTTTTGGTAGAGCAAAGGTAGTTTTGACAACTGCTGTTTCAATGAAAATATTTTGCTGAAATCACTTTTGCCAACTGTGGAAAGTTCCCTTTTCTGTACATTTAGGGTCTTGCTCACCTGCAAAAAAAAAAATACTGAAAAGTTTTAGTGAAAATGCTTTCTGAGAAAAATGTTCAAAATGTTAACTTCGTGAGGGAAGGTGTTGATTCATTTGACATGCTCCCCCCAGGTGTGTATGAAAAATGGCTGTCGAGAAGAGTTGTCCCAGCAAGAAATCAAAGATCCTGGTCTTAGTTTCTTTTTTTTTAATATAACAATACTGACTTTATTTAAGAACTATTCTTTAATCAATTCCTAATGACAAAACAATAGCCAGTCAACAATAAAAGACGACATTGACTTTTGTAACCTACACTCGTTATCATAATACTCTTGCTAGGCTACAGATTACTTAAGACAAGAAAACCGATTAATATTTATTGTATTCAAAAGTATTCAACCAGTCTGCAGGGAGCATTTTCCAGTGCTTAAAAGATTGTGTTTCACAACAATGCTGTTATCCTTAACCATCTCCATGCTGTGGTTGATGACCCAATTCCGTGATGGTATAGTTAACAACCAAACATTTACATTTGAGTTAGGTATGGGAATCCTTAGTGCCTATCTAATTGCATCTATAATTTTATCCAAACCTGTGCTATTATCTCACAAAACCACACCATATGCAATTAGTCTGTATCTGATTATCCAATCCTCCAACAAACTCTGTCCCCTTTTTTAACTTCTCCTTGAAAAGCATAGGGGAATATTGCAAGAAATTGAGACATTTAAAAACCTAGATCTTATCATTGGGGTAGGTAATTAATATATACAACACCCTCAACATTGCTTCTTACTCCTGCTAATTGAGTGCACAGTGTAATAATCCCTGCCACTTGTTGAACATATTCCCCACTTTTTCCAGAAATAAAGCAGTGGCATGGTTATAAAATAAATTCAGTATTACCTTTTCACTCCCAAACCATAACATCTCTTCTAATTTTTGTACTTCTACCTTGTAACCACAACACTGTCTTTGGTTTACAGATGTGCTGTATGGAAACGAATGTATGAATCTTCCCAACGTGCCCCCATGACATACCGCCATTGATCGTTTATGATCCACCAGGCATCTGTAATTGCCAAAAAGCCATTGTGCACCACCCATGACATCCATTACATAAACATTTCTTGCCCTCTCCGATCCTGCCAATAAATAATCTGATTATCTATACAAATGCTTGAGTAGGGCCTTTTTCTCAGTGGGCAGAAACATCTGTCCCTTCTCTTGCATTTGTTCTGACATGCAAAATACCTCCCGAACCAAACCTCTAACTAGCCCAGACACCAAACTCTGCAGAAAAAGCCACTTCCTTGAACTGTATGGGTTATTAATGTTTTGAAACCTAACCGGGAACCATGCAGACTTAGGCTTTTTCCTAGGTATAAAACATTGCCAACCTTTTGCTGACTAAGGGTACTCTAGCAGGTTTGGTAGTCCTAAACCACCTAGTCGGAAAGAAGCAAAAACTGTTTTCCAGAGTATACTAGGTCTTTCCCCTTACTAGACAAAGCTCTTAATTAACTTTTGCCATTCCTTTAAATATGGCACAAACACAACAAAGTTTAGTGTTGCCACCTATCAGTTTTTTTTCTGGACTGTCCGAAAATCAAATGGATTGTCCAATAGTCCGTAAAACACTTTACAGACTCTGGTATTCTGTTTCAAAACAAGAAAAAGAATATCTGAGTTTCTTAAATCAGCAGATTTACTGTTTTTTTTTTTTTTTTTTACAGAAAAAAACTAGCAAATTTGCAGGAAAAAAGGCAACTCAAATGGAAAAGAGGGCATTTCTGCTCACCTTCCGTGAGAATAGCATCATGAAGTGGGTGGGTGTGGAGAGGGGAGGAGAAGGGTGGGGTTATGGGAGGTGAGAGGGGTGTGACCTTGGCCTAGTTTTGGCCACATCAAAAGGTGTCAGACCCTCCAAGGGATAAATGTGTAATGATAAACAGAATATTGGGAAGGAATGACATTTTAACTATCTGTAGTTGACTCAAGGAGGTTAAGTTGAGCTCATTCATGGTTCTACTTTTAATGAAGTAAAATCATGGATAGTGGGTTGGCATTTAAATGACTCACACAAGACATATTCATATCCAGCCAGGTTCCACAATATTCCACCCTAGACACTATCTTGCAGGGTAAGAAGTCCTAACTGAAATCACTGTTGCAGTATTACTGACATATGGGTTTGTCACCACTTACGTCCAGCTAGGGTATCAAAGCTTTACCTTCCCTAGGTCGTACATCCAACACATGACCTCAACTGTTGTGTTGGGGTATGGATATAAGAGTGTGGATCCCCAGACTGTCTTGCCCATTAGCCTAAATGTTTGTGCATTTGTCGGACTGATTGCTGTTTGGTTGTTGGTACCTGTGCTTCGATCATTTACCTGATAATTGTCCCATTGAGGAACCTTCCTTTTTACTTACGCTATTTTGTTGAAAATTGTTAGATGTCAGCTGGAGTAAGTGGAAGTGTGGTATGCAGATTCCATGCAAGGGCATGAATACCAAAATTCTCCCACTCCTATAATTTTACTTTCACTGGATGTGCCGAGGGAAGGAGCTTTGTCTTAGTCATGTTCAACCTCAAGGCTGATGCCCTCGCAAAGTCATGAAATATATTCATAATGTTTGCTACACTAATCTGAGGTAAGGCCAACCAGACAACACAAACATCTGCAGTCCAGGATGCCAAAATAGATGACAACAGTGTTACTGAAATAGCATTATCATTGTTAGGATTTCAGAAATCCATCCAAGGCTGTCATGGCTATAACAAACAATCAGGGAGAAGAAGGTTAGTGTCAGTTTTTAGGTAAATGTTTTGCTGCTTGGTGGAGACTCTAGTACCAGTTCAAGAATAACAGGAAACGAAGGATGAGATGCCCTTTTACAAGCAGTTGCCATAGACTTTACCCATTTTCACATTTTTAAAATGTTGTTTTTCTCTTGTCCTGCTGATCATCTAGGCCTCACTACAAATTCACTCATTTGTTCCCCATTACAGGAACAGAAGTGGGTCACAATGCAGCCTTGTGGTAATTTTCATTTACTGACCCAACCCTTCACCAACACCTGATGTGCACATGCTCAGACACAAGGGCCAACTCTGCCTTCTCCATGACGATACAGCTTCCCTCACATGCTCCATAAAGGGCACCCCACTGACAAGGTTTGACGGAACCAATTTCAGGGCACATAATCTGCATGCAAAGCACTTGTGTTCCCTTAGGTGGTAGCATTATAGCCGGTTGGTTCACTTCCCTTTCATGGAGGAATGAGCTGATGCCTACCAGTCACTTCTGCTGTCATTTACTGGCTCCTTCAGCACCATGGATGCTGGTTGATCTTGAGTCATCTGGGTTATAGTTATGGCTTTTACCACATGCTATAGAGTCAACTGTATCTCTTCTTGTTTTGACTGGAAAATATTTGCTGAGAAATTTGTGACCACATGGCACAGGGGTAGTCCTCGGGCAGAATAGTTGCCAGCTTCTGAAGTAGGTATCCTAATCAAAAGAAATAGGGAGTTCCCCTCTTTTAAATTCAAACTATGAGGAGGAAGTCTTAGCAGATTTTGAATTGGTTTCTTTGGCCTTAGAATAACAGTGAGACCATTTCACCATGCTGCCCTGCTGATGGCATCTTCTGCAGAAATTTTAATTATATGTGAGAGAATTTCTAGTGTCATAGTCTGATAAAAGTATCTTGGGCTAGGGACTGCTAAGCTTACTTGAAGGACTCAATACCCTTTCTAGTAACAAGAAAAGAAGGCGGTTTGCCTATTTTGGTTGAAAAAATGTGCATGTCCTTTACACTGTTAGTATGGAACCAAGGGATATCCTCTTGCATTCAGACATTTCCAAAATACATTAATGGCCCATTGATAATCCTCCCATGAATAAAACTGTATTTGTTATCCCCACCTCCATCCCAGAGCTCAGGAACCAGTGGATGGTTGGTCCTGAGAAAGTTTTGAATAGATCAGACTCTGAAGGATGGTCACAGCAAACTTTGCCTGGCCCTGAATGCATGACCTAGGGGGTAATATTTGGAGAAGGTATGGACTGGTTACATAGGCAGTTGTTCCAAACTGGACTAAGATTTAACACCCCTGGTAGCTGCTGTATCTCTATTGGAATGTGCCTTAATGTAGCCTAGAAGGGCTTTGCCATGAAAGGAGTAGCAAAAACAGATTGTGTTTTAGCCATATAGATACAGTCTGCTTGTTCACAGGCTTACCCCTCCTTTCACTTTGCATACAAGACAAACACTGTCATAATTTAGGGAGGACAGAAAGATAGAGAAAAAACCTAGTCAGTGAATGACAGTCCACATGGCAACCATTTTGGTACATAAGAAGTTAAAAAAATTATAAGAAACACTTGGAGTAATCCTGATGTATTATTAGTACCTTAGATGTCCTTATGTGGTGAAATGCTTTTTGAGCTAAAGGGTGTAGTTTGGGTGTAGGATGCCATGTTTGTATGGTGAAAGCGCTTAGTCTTGGATTAAAGGTTCACCTGTCTACCTTGGCTTCAGTGTGCAGTGGTCCGAATTGTGTGATTAGTTACTGTGTTAAACCCTGGTTGGGTTTTTCTTTCTTTTAGTTTTCCTTTAGAGTCATTGAAAAGGCTCCGACTAGTTACTTGCATTTTTATTCTGGACAGCAACAGTGATCCTGTGCTGTCTGTTGATACTTCTAGGACCAGCAGTAATAGGCAGTATTGCATTCAGTAGAACTTTTCCACTCAGCAGAAGCTGGGGTGCTGTTAAAAGATGATGTTGGTATTACCACAAGAATGTGATGCACCATTGCACGACTGATGTCAGCAGTCCTGGTGCTCTCCTCTCGCTCCTTAGTACATGCAGCTGACTCCTTTCCAGGGGGTAGCTGGTGTGGCGATCTCTCTCTGTCCAGCAGTGATGGACTGGATGTAGAGTAGGAAGTCTGGTATGTCCATTCTTTGCACTTTTTTCTGTCTTGAACCACTAGGTTCCTTTCACCTCTGTGATAATCTCTGCAGCCAGTGTAGCCACATCCTAGGAGGCCTTCAGCATTCTCCATGAAGGAGACATTTTTATCTACTTGACAGCTGGCAGTGGAGGTTGGACGTTTTCTTCAAGTTCTTTATGGTGATAAAAAGACATTTAGCCAATTTTGGATCTAAGCATACTAAACCTTTAAAATTCCAAAAGTAAAGTTCTGTGTTGCCTCTGTTCAGTGCTTTTCTCCCCTCTTTTACACAGAAGAGAATGTATGTACTTTTTGGACCTGCAGCACACTTGAGTACACCATGACAAAAAGTGTTTCAATGATTACTTACTCCTCTGTGTAGAGTTAGTCATTTCCATTTCCAGTCTACCTGAAATGCATCGCCATGATGGTAGCAAGAGTTTGCTTTGAGCCATCTGTGTTACTTTACCTGGATGAATTGCTTTTAGTGGCCAACAGCACTGACATTCCAGGCCAGAAATTCCCCTTTGGCTTTCTCCTAGTCCCCAAAGGTTATTGTAATGAAGGTAAAATCTTAATTCATTGTTTTTTAATCCAAATTCATGAAAGACCTCTTGGGACTCTGTGTTTAGGAGTATGCAAATACCGTGACTCTCACTGTAGGCTTAAGCTTGTGCCTCCACAGAACTGAGTGAATGAAGCTATTCTAAGTCAAGGAGTGATTCAGCAGTTGTCTGTACTCAATGTTCACAGGATGAGTGCTCTTTAGTCTAATCTCCACATGTGGTTAGTGACCTTAAGAAGTTGTTCTCTTGCTCTGTGAAGGGGATATTTTCCCTCATTTTGCTCTTTTGTTGCTGTTTCTGTAAGAGGAATTCTTTCTTGAATGAGGCCAGATGGTCTTTTGTATTCCCATTCTGTGCATCTGTTGGGAACCCCTCGGGTGCATCTCTGTTGGTGTTTTGGCTGCAACCCAAACTCTGCTGCGTTCTTGATTTGTGAGGGAGGAGTAGTGGCCTTTCTGTTTTCAGGAGGAGAATGTGTAGGTTAGTCATCCCCACTCCTCACTAGAATTTAAGTGCTTTCATCCATTTCTTGATATTAGTATCTCTACCGTCTAGACTGTATTGTTGGGGTTCCATAATATCTTTGGGAACATTTTTTGAACTGCTTTAACTTCACATATTACACTGTGACATGGATACACATATGTTATAAAAAAGAAAAAACATTGCAAAGATTTGTTTCCGTTTCATACATTGTACATTTATGGTTTCTTTCATAACCATTAATCTGATGATATCATTTTCATTCATTCCTCAACTGTTGAGTTCGGATCCGATCCTCGGATCCGACTTTGCCGCTTCTTCAAGAACATAGACACTGAAATTCTTGAGCTCCTTCCTTTACACGTAATGCCCTAGTCACCTTACATACCTCAGATCTTGCTTGCTGCCATAGTGTTCTGATGTGGTCACTGAATTTTCAAGTGAGCTTTTAACAGTTTTGTGAGTTTGTTGCTTTGCTATATATTTCTAATAATTTTTATGTCTTTCATTCTCTTTCCTCCCTTTAACCCTAGTTACTTCTAAGGTTTCATCCTCTTTCCCTTTTACTCTTCTTCAATACCATCGCTGGTATCCTGTCCCTGTGTTGTACTATTTAATGCACCTTTTTTATTTACCATTGTTGGTAATTTCTTTTTCCTATTAAAAGAAAAAAAATTCTAACTTGCTTATTTGTTTCTGCTTTATGATGTCTGACAAACTTTCATTGTTTAAAAAAGTGTGGCCTACAGCTGCAAAATACCCAATTCAGACACACATTCCAAGTGCATGTATTGTTTAGGGCCTTCCCACCTGGACTTCAGCTGTGGTAAATTTAAAGGGTTTCATACCCGTGCCTTAATCGACCGTAAAAAAAAGTTGATTATTAAGGGCTTGTTGCCCTCTAAACCTGCATCTACAGCTTATGGGGCTCAAGCCCCAAAAAGATTAGACAAAAAAGGAGATGATCTTACAAAAGAATCTTGGAAGAGATTAATGGATCCGATAACATCTGTTGCTTTGGCTCTGTAATCAGAACCTCCTCTTAAATGAGCCAAAAAGTTGGATCTGACGGCTTCAGATCCAAAGCCTAGATTCAATAAATCATCATTGATCCATTCAATTCAGTTATTGCCAGATCTAATCACCTCTCAGGTACCATTGGCTTTTCTGGCACAGTGTCCTCGGCACCACTCAAGGCCCTCATCCACGATCTCATCCATTCAGTCTTCCAAATGACTAATCAAAGCAGATGTGGACAAAATGATGACGTTTCTCATGATGCAGATACAAATGGGAGTTCTTCCAGCTGTGACCCCCATTGTGTCTGGAGACCCTTGTTAGTACTATACCTCTGCTGTTAGCTCCTCCTCCTGTCTGACCTTCGGTTTCGAAGCCATCGGATCTGAAAGTGCCCGAGTCTGCCTCAGATCCAAAATGTCAGCATCTTCGACTCCAATATTGCCTTTGAGTTGTCTGGTGCCAAGTACTTTGGAGCCGGATGACTCTCAGAGCTGTAGCATCAGTGCTGGCTCTGGGTGTTGGATTTGACTCCAAGGATGTCGGAGCCATCTCTAGCCCTCAGAGCTTTGGTGCTGGGCAGCTTGGCTCCAACTCCCTCCTCAAGTAGTTGACCTTCGGGGTGAAGGGATCAGATGTTTTTTATGCCTAAACGAAAGTTAGCAGCAAACCAAATAACAGCAATCCAAGACCAGGAAGCAGAGCAGCAGAAAATACTGAATGTAAATCAACGTCCTTTATTTTAAAGAAACCACTTGATAAAGCTCAGAATTATCTGAGTGAAAGCGCTTGTGGTAAAAGTTTGTTTGTGGTTTCTTTAAAATAAAGGACGTTGATTTACATTCAGTATTTTCTGCTGCTCTGCTTCCTGGTCTTGGATTGCTGTTATTTGTTTTTTATGCCTGCCTTATCAGATCCATCTGTGTCTCTCTGTCTCAGGTATTCTGCCTTCAGGGTAGTGGAATGAGCCTTCTCTGTTCCCAGAATTCATACTTCTCTTCCTCCTTTGGCTGACACTCCCCATTCCCTTCAATTCTGCATCCAGAGCCTCATTTATCAGTTCCACTGAGGCAGCCAGCTCGAACCAGTCTCTAGACCACCCAGCAGGTTATATGAGGATGTTCCTTGAAAGAAGTGTAAAAGGAGCCACTTAGACTGTCCACAAGAGCCTTTCACCAAGGACATTATTTAGCCTGTCACCAAGGACATTATTTTTGATGGTGGAGAAGAGTCCCACAGATCACCACCCAATGATGTTTCATTTGGAGACATCTTAGAACTCGTAAAACAAAGGGGTGATTGGTCCCCCGATAACCCTTCCTAAGAGGAGTCTGTGTTCCGTCTCTCGATGAGTGGAAGGAGCCTGATACAATTGAGCCTATCCCTAAGAGACCAGAAAGTATCCTGGCACCACCTAAGGATAGAACACATTGGAGTAAAGGAGTACCCGTTGATGCCACGGTCGTAGGAACTGGCAGAGCAAAGTTCCTCTATGCACCCCTCTAACAGGGAGTCTAGGGTGCTGGACAGTTTTGGGAAGAGTGTTTGTGCTCCAGCGACTTTCACTTTTAGCTTACTGAATTATTGAAGACATTTTACGAGACTTCAGAGGGATTTGATTAAAGAACTTTCCAAATCCTTCTCTGGGACCACATCCTTCGAGGTAGAGAATACTGTTTCCTTGCAGTTGGCTTCCCTTCAGACTATTTCAAATTCATCCGTGAGGCTCATGTCCCACACAGGTGAAGGTACCTCAAGGGCAGCAGGTTCAAGCATTTCCATCAGAAGGCATGCCTACATGGACTTGTGCGACTTTGCAGATCCCTTCAAATCTTCTTTCATCACCTCTTCCTTTGACGGAACCTCCTTATTTGGCTCCAAAGTAAAAGACATGCTCTCTAAGTTTGAGCAGGAAGAGAAAACCCTGTCTGCTGTGGGTGTACATTTTTCGACCCCTGGCTCTCGGTGGACCTTTTGTGGGAACCAACGAGGTGGACGGAAAATGTTCAAAAACGTCAAGGGTTCCTCTCAAGATCCATGTGGAGGTACTTCCCTCAGGGGCAGGGGGGGGAACTCAAATGGAAGATGCCACTTCTGTGACAGAGGTGGTCCACATAATTTGGGATCTAGGGATACTTTCATCTGAGGGATATCCTATTAGCGCTCCTGAAAGGAGGCCCAACTGTCCATCTCTGGAGGCAGTTGGGGGTTGTTTATCCATGCAACAGAGAGTCTGGCTAGAAATTACAAAAGATTCACGGGTGCAGAGGATAATATCCAGAGGTTGTATAACAACATTTTTCCATCCACCCCTGCTAGTATCAAACAAAATCTTCAGTGTTCCACCCAGTCAGAGAAAAGCAGCAAAACTAGAAATAAACAAGCTGCTAGAAAGAAAGTCATCCAGGAGGTTCCCCTGACCAGAAAGAGTACAGAACTTATTTAAGATTCTTTTCAGTGCCAAAAAAGATGGAGGACTGGAGACCAGTCTTGGATTTCAGAAAATTAAATTGAACGGTTCGGCATGCAGAGTTCCGGATGGTCACGATTCAGTCCATTCTTCTGTTTCTCCACAAGGACAACTGGATGTGCTCAATAAATCTTCAGGATGTATGCCATCACATCAAAATTAACAGACGATCCAGAAGATATATATGCTTCCAGCTTGGAGCCAGTCTTTACCAATTCAGAGCACTGCTCTTTGTTCTCACCACAAACCCCAGGGTTTTTACCAAGTGCATGGCATTAGTTGCGGCTCACTTGAGACTGCAGGGATTCCGAGTGTTTCCATATCAGGATGACTGGCTCCTGACCACTCCAACTAGACATCAACTAATTTAAACACGGGACTACTTACTTCAGATATGTTTTTTTCTGGGGATTTCTGTCAATTACAACAAATCTTAACTCAGTCCAACTCTGACTCTGGAATTCATCTGTGTTCTGTTCAGTAGCATCTCTCCCTTTTGTCTTGAATTCAAACAGTTCAGTCCCAGGCCAAAAAGATCATTCAAAGTTCTTCTCCTTCAGCTCGTCTGATACTCCAAGCATTGGCATCAGTGTCAGCGGCAGCCACTGTTGTACCACTGGCAAGGTACCATATGAGGACCCTTCAGTAGACGGTCCCATCTCAGTATCCAGTCATGTCGAAATAATGCAACCTTGCAAGAACTACCTTCTGTGGTGGATCTTTGTTCTCCCTTAACCTAAGACCATAGTGACCATGAAACGCACCTCAGATCGGAGGGTGGGGTACTTCATAGGAAGGACTGTCTAAGGCACACAGCCCCCAGAAGAGGCCAACACGCATATCAGTGTCCTGGAGATGAGAGTTGTCCTCCTAGAGTTGCAGGCCTTCCAAGATTATCTCCCAACCAGGACTATTGTGATTTAGATGGACAAATGTGTCCGTGGTCTTGGTATATCAGCAAACAAGGGGAAACCAGATCTCACTCCCTTTGTCAAGAAGCTATGAGAGTATGGCAGTGAGCAATCTCATCCAATAGCTTTCTCATAGCAATGCAAATTCTGGGTAAGTTCAACATGCTTGCAGACAAGTTAAGCAGGTCTATTTTAATGCCTTATGAGTGGTCACTCAACATGAAGGTGATGAAGAGGATTTTCCATCGATGGGGCCAACCATGCTGTGATCTCTTTGCTTCTCATCTCAATAACAAGTGCAGCAGGTTCTTTGCCCTGATCCTTCCAGTGGGGAAGTCCCTGAAAGAAATGCAACTTCACACCTGGCCCCCTGGTCTCCTGTATGCATACCCCCTAATTCTCCTCATTCCCAAATTTCCCCAGAAAACATCTCAATTGAAGAGCACTGCTGTATTTATTGCACCCTATTTGCACCTCGGCAGATCTGATTTCCCTTCCTTTGGCCTAATCTTCTACACCTGCGCTGGATTCTGTATCCAGCTCTAGACCTCCTGTCTCAGCCGACACATGGCTCATCCAGACATTTCAGGCCTCAAGTTCACTGCATGGTTTCTCAAGTTCTGTTGATTGCAAGATGGCCTAGGCTATCCCTCCCCTGTTCATCACATCATTTCATCATCCCACAAAGCTTCCACAAGAAAAATTTATAAAAGTAAATGGAAAAGATTTGATTTTTGGACACATGACCCAGCCATTGGGGATGCACAAACCAGTGCATTTCTTTGTGCCGGTCCCAAGCCCAGATAAATGGGGAGGGTTGCGTCAGGAAGGGCATCCGGCATAAAAAGTCTGCCACATCACTTATGGCACAAAAATTTCATATTTCCATACCGGATCGGTCGAGGTCCGGGTTAACGACTGCCACCAGTACTGTTAGCCAACAGGGTGCTGGCAGAAATTGGGCTACTGTTGGCCGAAGGAGAAGAGGAGGGCAAAGGCATGCCTGAAGGCAGGAAGAGAGGAGGAAGGTTAGGAGTGTAGCAGTGAGGGTAGGAACTTTGAATGTTGGCAGTATGACTGGTATAGGAAGAGAGCTAGCTGATATGATGGAGAGAAGGAAGGTTGATATATTGTGCGTGCAAGAGACCAGATGGAAGGGAAGTAAGGTCAGGTGTTTAGGAAACGGGTGCAAATTGTTCTATCATGGTCTGGATGGTAGGAGAAATGGGGTAGGCGTTATACTAAAGGAACAATATGCCAAGAGTGTTTTAGACGTGAAGAGAGTGTCTGACAGAGTGATGTTTATGAAGCTTGAAATTGATGGTGTAATGATGAATGTTTGTTAGTGCATATGCTCCACAAGTTGGGTGTGCGATGGATGAGAAAGAGAAATTTTGGAGCGAGTTGGATGAAGTTGTGGTGAGTGTACCCAAGGGTGAGGGACTAGTGATTGGAGTGGACTTTAATGGGCATGTTGGTGAAGTGAACAGAGGGGATGAGGAAGTGATGGGTAGGTATGGTGTTAAGGAGAGGAATGCAGAAGGTCAGATGATTGTGGATTTTGCGAAAAGGATGGACATGGCTGTGGTGAATACGTATTTTAAGAAGAGGGAGGAGCATAGGGTGACGTACAAGAGTGGAGGAAGATGCACACAGGTGGATTATATCCTATGTAGGAGGGTCAGTCTGAAGGAGATTGGAGACTGTAAAGTGGTGGCAGCATAGAATGGTGGTCTGTAGGATGACGTTGGTGATCAAGAAGAGGAGGAGGAGTGTGAAAGCAGTGCCAAGGATTAAATGGTGGAAGTTAAAAAAGGGTGATTGTGAAGTGGAGTGTAGGGAAGAGTTAAGATAAGCACTGGGAGGCAGTCGAGAGTTACCGAATAGCTGGGTAAGGGATACTGCTAGAAAGGTGCTTGGTGTGACATCTGCACAGAGGAAGGAAGACAAGGAGACCTGGTGGTGGAATGAGGAAGTACAGGAGAGTATACAGAGGAAGAGGCTGGCGAAGAAGAAGTGGGATTGTCAAAGAGATGAAGAAAGTAGACATGAGTATAAGGAGATAAGGCGCATGGCAAAGAGAGAGGTGGCGAAAGCTAAGGATAAGGCGTATGGAGAGTTGTATGATAGATTGGACACTAAAGAGGGAGAAAAGAACCTGTACCGATTGGCTAGACAGAGGGACAGAGCTGGGGAAGATGTGCAGCAAGTAAGGGTGATAAAGGATAGTGAGGGAAAGGTACTCACAGGAGAGGAGTGTGTGTTGAGTAGATGGAAAGAGTATTTTGAGAGGCTGATGAATGAAGAGAATGAGAGAGCGAGAGAAGGTTGGATGATGTGGGGATAGTGAATCAGGAAGTGAAAACGATTAGCAAGGAGGAAGTAAGGACAGCTATGAAGAGGATAAAGAATGGAAAGGCTGTTGGCCTAGATGACATACCCAATGGAAGCATGGAGGTGCTTAGGATTAATGGCAGTGTAATTTTTAACTAGATTGTTTAATGACATTTTGGAAAGTCAGAGGATGCCTGAGGAGTGGAGAAAGTGGTTTGGTACCTATCTTTAAGAATAAGAGTGATGTGCAGAGCTGCAGTAACTACAGAGAGATAAAACTGATCAGTCACAGCTTGAAGTTGTGGGAAAGAGTAGTAGAAGCTAGGTTAAGAAGGGAGGTGATGATTAGTGATCAGCAGTATGGTTTCATGCCAGGAAAGAGCACTACAGATGCAATGTTTGCTCTGAGTGTGTTATTGGAGAAATACAGAGAAGGTCAGAAGGAGTTGCATTGTGTCTTTGTAGACTTGGAGAAAGCATATGACAAGGTGCCTAGAGAAGAGATGTGGTATTGTATGAGGAAGTCGGAAGTGGCAGAGAAGTATGTAAGAGTGGTGCAGGATATGTACGAGGGTAGTGTGACAGTGGTGAGGACTGCAGTGGGAGTGACAGATCCGTTTAAAGTGGAGGTGGGATTACATCAGGGATCTGCTCTGAGTCCTTTCTTATTTGCAGTAGTGAGATCAGACAGGAGGCCCCATGGACTATGATGTTTGCAGATGACATTGTGATCTGTAGTGAGAGTAGAAATCAGGTTGAGGAGACACTGAAGAGGTGGAGATGTGCTCTAGAGAGCAGAGGAATGAAGGTAAGCAGGGCTAAGACGGAATATATGTGTGTAAATGAGAGGGAGGGTAGAGGAATGGTGAGGATGCAGGGAGTAGAGTTGGTAACGGTGGACGAGTTTAAGTACTTGGGATCACCAGTTCAGAGTAATGGTGAATGTGGAAGAGAGGTGAAGAATAGAGTACAGGCAGGGTGGAATGGGTGGAGAAGAGTGTCAGGAGTGATTTGTGACAGACTGGTACCAGTAAGAGTGAAAGGGAAGGTCTACAAGAGGGTAGTGAGACCAGCTATGTTATATGGGTTGGAGACAGTGGCATTGACAAAAATACAGGAATCAGAGCTGGATGTGGCAGAGTTAAAGATGTTAAGATTTGTACTCAGTGTGACTAGGATGGATAGGATTAGGAGTCAGTATATTAGAGCGTCATCTCATGTTGGGCAGTTTGGAGACAAAGCAAGAGACGAGATTGCGTTGGTTTGGACATGTGCTGAAGGAGGGATGATGGGTATATTGGGAAAAAGATGCTAAGGATGGAGCTGCCAGGTAAGAAGAAAAGAGGAAGGCCTAAGATAAGGTTTATGGACGTGGTGAGAGAGGACATGCAGGGGGTTGGTGTGACAGAGCAAGATGCAGAGGATAGGAAGAAATGGAAAGAGATGATCCGCTGTGGCGACCCCTAACGGGAAAAGCCGAAAGATGATGATGACACATGAAAAGAATCTAGACCCCTTTTCACCGTTGATTTCTAAGGTTCTTGACTTTTTAGCTACAATTTTCAGAGAAGGTTCTACCACCTCAACTGTTAGAAAAATTTGCATCCATTTCCAACTTTCATATGAGAGTAAATAACTGTACTTTAGCTTCCTTCAAGCTTTGCAAATCCATTCTCAGAGGGACATGTCTACTTAGACATCCTTTAAAGGATCCTACTTCCCTTTGGGTGTAAATATTTTACGGGCCTTAATCCAACCCTCCTTTGAACCTTCGGCTAAGTGTGAATTAAAAGTTTTGACCTAGAAAACTGTTTTCCTAGTTGCTGTTTCTTCTGCCAGAAGAGTGGCTGAACTTCAGGCTGCGTATTCTAGACCTCCTTATTTGATTTTTTCACATGGATGGGGTATTTTTATGGACCAGTCTTTGCTTTTTACCCATGGTGTTGTCAGAATCCAAAATTAATCTGGTTATTATCCTTTCAGTTTTTTTTCCAAATTTCTCAAAGGAAAATATATGATAGTAATGCAGCTTAAAATCCCCTATTTGTTCTGCGAGTACTGCCTTGTGTTATGCAATGCCAAGATTTAATAATGTACATATGTACTGTACTGTATTTACTTATGTATGATTGCATTTGTACTCTATTACCAAATCCTTTGTTTTTGTAACTCTTGTAAAGCTTGTGTATTATATTTATCAGTCGTGTTAAGTTTCTATATTTTTCTCTGTATTAATTGTGGAGCTTTTCTCCCCAGGCCTCCACTGAAAATGGGTTTCTGACCTAGTGGACTTTCCCAGTCAACAAATGTCAATAAATAAATGTTACATCTGTTGGATGTTCATAGACAGTTACGTTGTTACATTCACAGAAGTAAAGAATTGAGGAAATCTGAACATTTTTTGTTTTCTGAATCAAAATTAAGCACACCAGTTTCTAAAGTAGCTTTAGACAAATTAATGACTGATTTGTATTACAATTATATATAAAAAAGCAGGTTTGCCTTCACCAAAACCAGCAAAAGCACATTCCATCAGGTGTGTGGCAACTTCTTTAACCTTTTTGTCTAGAACTTTTTTGGATAATATTTGTGCAGCTGCAACTTGGGCTAATCCTCGTACCTTTATTGTTCATTACAAGTTAGATATGGTCTGTAGGGGAAGAGCAGTCTTAGACTCAGCCGTGCTCAAAAATATCTTTCCTTAGACTGGCCCCTAATTTAAGTAGCTGACTACTCTGTCCCAACAGTTGAGAAATTAATGAAAATGGCAACATCAGATTAAAAAGTAATGTGCTCACCACAACTTTCCATCTGCATTGTCCATTTTCATTCTTCCTCAACTTCCATACTACGAACCCCCTACTTTGCTCTAATCTTGGAAAGATCGAAGGATGTTGAAGGAACCGTTGTTCCTTTATTTTAGCCCCAGCTTGTTATTTCCTAATTCTCCACTACTCTGTAGGCCTGTGGGCAGCAGGCTAGATCTGAGGTATATAAGGTGACTAGGGCATTGTGGGTAAGGGGAGGAGAGTTTGTGTCTATGATCTGGAAGAAGCGGCCAAGTCTGATCCAAGAATCAGATCCGAACCCAACAGTTGAGGAATGAAAGTAGACTACACGGATGGAAAGTTATGGTGAATACATAACTTTTCTTTATTCAGTTTAACATTACACAGTTTGATCAAGTCATGCCTTCAGTGAACTTTCACTCATCCTTCTCTTGAACATTATTCTACCCATATTGTTTGCACAAATTCCATTTATTTCTGTGTAATTTGTTTCTTACTTTTTGTAAGGAATCCCACCTGCAATTTCTTTTATCTCCTTTACAGCATTAGATAATTATGTTATGGCTGGTTTGGGTTTCAATTTCCATATTCTTGTAATTCCTTTTTATGGCAGCCATCAGGATTAAACTTAGTAGGGCCTTTACAGTATCTAGGCAATTCAGTTTATATATCCCAGCTCAAAAGGCATTTCCTTATCTGCAATACTTTACTCGCTCAACATTTCTGAGAAAGTACCATGTAGTGAATTTTTAAATGTGCAGACTTTCTGCATTCCCAACAAACATGTTACCAGGTACCCCTGTCTTTCCCATTACACCTGTTGAAGTCTTCTTGGGTATGCAGACACTTCCATGCAAAGTCTTTAACCTTCTAGATTTTGTGGCCTACTTGGGACGCATTCCGATGTTCTTCCAGTGTTCCTTTGTGTATTGCCTTTTCGTTCTCGTTTCTCAGTCTTGACTCTTCTGATTTGATTCTTATAGTTGTCATGCGTTATTATATATTCCATGCTAATTATCCCTTTTTTACCCAAGCTTCTGCTCTAGAATACACTGCAAAAATATTTTCAGCTTGTCAGGCTACTCAGAGTAGTCTCAAGTTGTTCCATCTGAGCATAACTTCTGACAGGCAGGTTTTCTTGAAGGGCTACCTCAGAGTCCAGAACTTTCTGTGGTGTTAGACACCATCACCAAAGCCTGGCAGTCATGGAATGCTTTTATACCTCCTTTTTTCAGTTAATTGGCTTGACGATTCTCAAGAATGGTCCCCTTATGGCAGTGCTCCCACCAGTTGTATTCCCACAATGCTTGCCACCTTTTTAATGATAAGCTTTCTGTCTTCTGCTCCTTTTTTTTCCCCGTCTAGGCACAAAGCATTGTGCCCCCTTGTAGTTTGGTCCTATCTTTTGAGACAACTTGAGAGTTTTTATTGTTGTAGTGGTGTGGGTGTGTGCTCAGTCTGGTGCCCAGTCTTAGACCCAGATATTTCATCTAAGTAAGAAAACAGCAACCTTTTGTTTCTTGGCACCTCTGAGGATGTGGGTATTGGTGCTGAGTATTAAAGTCTGTGGTTTTAGAACCATGTCATGTGTTTTTATATCTTGTCTTGGTGTCAGTGTCTTGCCTCAGGAAGCCTCAATTAGTGGTCAGTCCCTACCATGTCTTGTGTGATCCCTCGTTTTTTGTTACCCTCCTTATCACTGTTTGTAGATGTTTGCCTACAGGTATGGAAGGGGAAGCTAACCTAGTCTCCCTCTCAATTCTGTCTCATTGATTCTGCATCACTGGGTAATTCTCTTGACTATTTGGAGCAAAGAAGCAGGGTTTCTGACCCTTTTGGGCATAGAGTCTAGCTTGTTCAGAGGCCTTTCCTCTTTGTATTTTGATTCCCATTCTGAATTGCTGCACCTGATAAATGCATGCAGGTCCTAAGCCAAACTCCATGCAGAGTCTAGTAGCTCGTGTGGTGCCTGGCTGTGGTCTCATTTTACTCTTAAGGCATTTCATTTTCATAGATTTGAGTGGGCTAGTGGTCACTGAGCTGTTCTCCCATTCTTCTCCTGAAGATGCCAACAGTCTGGGAATATGGTCACTTCAAAGAGCAGGCCATCTACATCTACCACAGGGGGATCATGGTATTCTCATGCCCCTCCTCAGTGTAGCAGGTAGGTGAAGGGATGGTTGTGATTTTTCTCTTGTTTAGCTTGGTGTATTCTGGTTCCACACTCAAATTCTGTGAGCAAGGTCAGCTACCAGTCCTGTGTTGGTATAGGCCATTCTCTTGGTGGTTTTACAGTGGTGCTGTTGTCTTAAAGTAGTAGTCATGAATTTATATATTATATTGAGAAAGGATTGAGTAGTTGTGATATTATTTGTGTTAAAGTCTTGTTCAGATTTGCAGAGTAGGTAACTGTAGGCTAAGGAAATAAAACCCTGAACTGCAAATTGCAGCTTGTTAACAGCTCCTAGCCCTAATACTCTGTGCTGCCAGACAAAATTTCCTGCATCAGCCTAGAATCAAACCACATCCTTCCACACTGAGCTATCTATGCATGTTTGCTTGTCTGTTTATGTACGTCTGCCTGTTTATTTAACTGGCTAAATGAACTGTAGTTTCAGGTATGACCCAGACCACAAGACATCAAACATATATGCAAACAATTTAGTGTAACTAATGAGCCACACTGTTTTTTTGTTTTGTTTTTTAAGAGGGAAGGAAAAGACCAGATTACCTTTTGAGAAAAAAAAGAAAGACATGGGGAGACATTCAGAACAAAATTTAATGGTGATTAGGATTGATCCCACTGCCTGTGAGACAGAGCTCAAACCCCTAAGCCACAGTGCAGCCCATGAACACTTGCTGCACCTTGAAATTAAACCTTCAAATAATTTCCCTTCCTTGTTGCTCCAATGGCTATGAAGAGTGTCCTGGAGTTTCGGGACTATAGCTGTGGGGTTCTCTCTTCCACATATTCTGGAGTCAGGTTTCCCTGTCTGTCACACTTTTCCTTAGAAGCTTGGTTGTTTTTTGTCCTTGCACTAGTCTACTATTCTGCATGTTTTTGCTGGGGCTAGAAAGCCAGGGAGACAGTGGAGTCATCATCTTCATGGAGATGTGCCCATTGCTCACATGTTTCTTAAACAGCTGCTTTTTTTTTTTTAAACAAGTGATTTATCTTTGCATCAGGGAGGGGAGAGGCCTTCATTTGGCCAGTCATCCACCTCTTAAGTAGATTTGAAACTACATTCTTTTCTGCCATTGAGTAGCAACGCCTGCTGGCCTTTTTTGAATTGGTTTGCTTCACCCTGAGAGTCGCTATTTTCAGTGGTTGTTTTACTGTTTCATTCTACAGCCTTCAGCATCATGACCATTTGGTCTACAGTGATATTTTTCTTCAGATTTTACTGACTCATCTGTGGGAATTCTCTGTCATCTGGTGAGACTTGAAAAGTCAGGACTCTGGTGCAGTACTCCAGTAACTTACTTGTCTGGTGGCTTACAGCTTGGGATTCATCCCAGCCATAGAACTTAGTAAGGGGATGGGGGTTCAACCATAGAACTTAGTAAGGGTGGGTTCTTGATGCTGTACGTAGCAGATCTGTTTTTAACTTATTAATTGTATGAGAACACTCTCTGTGATGGGTCAGTGATACCTGTCCACCATCATTCTGATGGTGGAAGCTCCCTCTAGCCATCTGTTCTGATGGAGTTAAGTCAGCAGCTATATAATCTATGGCTTGTCAGCAATGGGAAATGCCCAGTCTTCATTTTTACCTCTTGATGTGTAGGGTGGTGCTCTGTGATAGATAGGGTTTAAACTGGTGGCCACTAGGGAAGGCCACATTTGTGTAGCAGACTTATGAGGTACATTTGCACGGAGTGTGGGAACTTCTGTAAAAAAAAACAAAAACGAAAAAAGAATGCAGAACGGTGATTGATGAAAAAAGGTGAAGCCATCCATTGGGCCCATCAAGCAGTTGCTAATCTGGTATATCACCTGGTAATAACTGGTATATCACTTGGTTTAGTCTCACTAAATCTACACCACCAAAATCCACACATAGTAACACAAAAACATTTGCGGAGGCTCTCGATAATAATCTGTCTAAGCAACAGAGACCTCCAAAGCAGAAACACAAGCAACCTCCATCCCCCAACACAACCCAAATGACACATAGCCCACAGACTCAGTGTGCCACTCAACCACAGCCAATAAGGCAAAACAATGTACCCAACACAGTAGTCATAGGTGACTCTATAGTCAGGCACATTGATGTCCCACTCACCAGGCTAAATAAGGAGAAGGTTACTGTCAGCTGCCTGTCGGGTGCCAGGATCCGCCACATAACCCACGCACTCAGGTCACTCCACAACAAGTACAAATATGACTCCGTCATTGTCCATGTTGGTGTGAATGACCTGAGACATACCTCCCTGGACTACATGAAAAGAGACATGGAAGAGCTCTCCGATCTTGTAGCCCAGGCAGGTATGACCGTAGCCCTGAGTAGCATTCTGCCATCGCCCAGAATGATACCGCAGTACAAGGACAAAATGATTGACTTCAACAATTGGCTAAGTTCTGATGTCATTCTAAGGGGGTCCAGTATCTGTCTGCTTGGGATGACATGGTCGACAGACCACGATGCTTTGCCACAGATGGCCTGCACCTGTCGCCCCCGGGATTCCGGATACTGGCTAAGGCTCCTGCTGCCCCTATAGTGCCTTTTTTAGGCAAGGTTCAAATGACAAATTCACCACCGTAGCAGGAACAGGCAAGTAAAAACTGAGGGTAATGCTACTCAGTGCTAGAAATCTAAATCTCAAAATGCATTCACTCGAGGCACTCCTTAAAATGGAGAACATTGATATCTGCGCAGTGACTGAAACCTGGTTCAAAGCTCCAGAGAGCACCCCTGCACTACCAGGCTATAACTCATACCACATGTTTCGGACATGTAACTTGGACCGAAGCACCAAAGGCGGAGGTGTGTCCATATTCATTAAGGATATCCACACCTCCAGGCTAGTTGCTCAACATAATGCATCTGAGGTTATCCAAGTGCAACTAACTCTAGGCAAAACTGCGGTCCAAATTGTAGCTTGCTACAAATCCCCCACCATGCCCCAGGATTTCCACTCCTCTTTTCTTGATGTACTGGAAAATATTAGGGTTCAACCAAACACCCTAATAATGGGTGACTTCAACTACCCCACCATTAACTGGGAAAACTGCTCGTGTACCAGCTCCTTAGCTCAATGCTTTCTGGAATTCATAAACTCTAATGCCCTGGATAAACTTATCCACACCTTCACCAGGGGCAACAATATCCTAGACCTAGTCATTACCAACATGAGTGACCGGTGTTCCACACCTGAAGTCAACTCCACGTTGGTCCAATCGGACCATAAGCTAATCACCCTTGATATTCACATCCCGCCCCCACCCCTCATTAAGGAAACCACGGTAAAAAATTTCTCCAAAGCCAACTTCGTGCTTCTTAAGACAGAAGTGGTGAACTTCATGACACCCATGCAGATGGACAATACAGTTACGACTGCTGAATCTTACACAAATGCACTTTATAAGCACTTACACAAGTGCATAGATCGTGCTATCCCATACAGAACTAAGACTATCCTCCAAAAAAAGGAAGCCAATCTGGTGGTCCCCTGCCATAAACAAACTGTACAACAGAAGGTAGAAACTGTTGCAAAAGAGAGTAAAATCCCATGAGTGGAGGAGCTCCCTGGTCAGCCACAGTAAGAAGCTGAGATCCCTTATAAGATCCTCCAAAGCTAGCTACGAAAACAAAATTGCCACTAATTCTAAGGACAACCACAAAGCATTCTATAGCTATGTCAAGAATTTCGATGGCAACACCCAGATCTGCTCTGAGTTACAGCACAATGGCACGAAAATTACAGAACCAACTGATATTGCCAACATCTTGGCAGATAGCTTCAGTGCTAACTTTACCCCCCCCCCCCTTATCCCCTAAAGGGCCCATATCTATACAGGAAGAATGCAGAGTCCCTGTAATCGCAACTAGGCAGGTAAAAGCTGCACTCTCTAAAGCCAAAAACACAGCATCCATGTGACCGGACACCATCCCAGGCTGCGTTTTACACAAACGTCAGAACGAACTGGCTCCCCACTTAAGCACCATGTTCAATAATAGCCTCACATCAAGCTTTGTGCCCACTGAATGGCACACAGCAACAGTTATCCCACTCCACAAAGGGGGAGCCACCACTGATTCCGGGAACTATCGACCTATTAGCCTGACGAGCCTGGTCTGCAAGGCCATGGAACGTATTATCATGGAACTCATTAACAAAGACATTGGTAACCTCCAAACTCTGGATCCCACCCAGTTCGGGTTTGTGAAAGGCAGATCATGCCTCCTGAACCCGATTGACTAGTTTGAGGCAGTCACCAAAGCCGTAGATGAGGGTAAGGTGGTTCACACAGCCTATTTTGACCTCGCCAAGGCTTTCGACACCATCCCCCATTCTGGAATTATAGCTAAACTCACTAAACTAGGTATAAATCCCTACGTCACAGGATGGATTGCCAACTGGCTCACTGATGGAACCCACACTAAAAGTTACAGACTCCAAATCTGACCTCAAAGCAGTGACAAGTGGAGTACCACAGGGTTCCATCCTGGGACCTCTCCTGTTTGGTATCTACTTCTCTGAAGTGCAGGCTAACACTGAAGGCCTCTAGCTAACGAAGTTCGCAGATGACTGCAATCTAGGAGCCATAGTCAAGTCCCCAAATGATGTGGACATCCTACAGAAGGACCTCGCTGAGACAGATGCCTGGTGTCAGAGCCATGGTCTCAAGCTCAATGCAAAAAAGTGCAATGTCATCCCCTTTGGTAAAAACTCTGTACCCATGAACTACCACATAGGCAGCAATCTACTTAACACCGAATGTGTGATGAGACCTTGGGACCCAGGTGGACAGTAGTCTTTCCTTTGATAGTCACATCGCCACAGTGGTCAGGAAGTCCTTCTACGTGGTACACCTCATCATAAAAGGGTTCTCATCCAGGAAAAAAAGAGGTCATTGTTCCTCTCTACTCGACACTCATTAGACCCATTATAGAGTACAATGCCCCTTTAGGAATGTACCTCACAAGACATCTGCAGCAGCTGGAAAGGCCACAGAAGTACCTCACAAAGAGGATTACTGGCGTCAAACAAATGCCCTAAACTGACCATCTAAAAAAAACTCCAGCTTTACTCCATAGCATATCGCCTACTCCGAGGTGATCTCCGCCTAACATATAAAGGTATGTCAAACCCAGAGCTGATGTCCTTCAAGGATGCATCTGCAGTCTTTACAAATGGGTTGTCCTGTCGTCAGGCAGCCCTTCGGTCGGCCGGATTCCAAAGTCTGGGTCTGGCTTCGGCTGGTGTCGCACTTCACCCGACGTCATTGCGGCAGTTATTCTGGTATAAAGGCATCAGCCGACGCCATTTTCCCCAGTCTTTCTTGCCGCGTGGCGCCCGAAGCAGAAGCTGTTCGCAAGTGCCGGTCGGTCAGATCCAGAGATTACTACTACTTCGAAGACTTCTATAAAGCTAAGTACCCCGTTGGGGACTCTTTCTTGCCTCAGCCGATGTCAGAGAAAGTTAATAACCGTTTATCTTGTGGGAAACAAATACCTCATAAAGATTTCCACTCCTATTGCATACATTGTTTAGGCCCAGACCACGACGTAGCAGCCTGTCTAGCCTGTGCTTCTTTTAACCGACGGACGCTTAGACGTCGGTCAGAGTTTGCTGAACAGATTTTCGGCTCCGATTTTGCCTACATTATGCCGTCGGATCCTCCGACTACGCAAATAACCAAAAAACGCAAAGAAAAGGACCGACATTTGCGGTCCGCGGTTTCGGCCGAAACCGCGGTTAAGCAAACCACGAGTGTCTCGGTTTTGGCCGAAACCGAGCAAGCGGTTCTTTCTTCAGCCGATAACTTGCCTTCTACCGAGGCCTCTTCTAACCTGGTAGAAACAGCTTCTGAAACTCAACCTTCTGTTGCGGTTTCACAGGATTTATCAGACACCATTCCCCTGGATATTTCAACCCCTGCACGTGGAGCTGCTAGGCCTCCTCCAGCTATGTCTATTAAGGCCTTTGCCAGGGCTAAAGCAGCCAAAGCATCAAAGCCTGTGCCTGCCAAGCCCCCCTCTCACAGGCCCAGCACCAGCTCCCATATGCTTTCTTTGGCTGAGGATCTCATCTCTTTAATTCGTGGAGCCCAGCCTCATCCAGACAGGGCCTCTCTCCCTCCTCCAGAAAAGAGGCCTAGAGCAGAGCCCCCTGAGCCAGTATCCACAGATGATTCCTCTGATGACTCAGAACATACAGACCCTCCTGAGGCTTCTTTTCTCCTTACGAAGACTCTGATGCTGAGGAGTCCATCCCTTCAGCCTCTCCTCCTGAGGAATTTTCCTTTGGGGAAACCTTGCATGCTATGAGGGAACATTTTCAGTGGCAGGGCCAAGATTTCTCAGACTCTAGAAAAAGGCTTAGGACCTTTCTACATTTGCCACAGCATATGCCTTTAGCTATACCTCCAGTTCTTTCTGTTGTTGATGATGCATTTAATGATGCTTGCACTGCTCCTGATTCTTTACCTCCGGCTCCTGCTAAGCCCGATAGGTACTACAGGGTCCCAGACACTCATCACCATTTATATAAGGCTCCTCTTGCAGATCCAGAGACTATCTCCCAGGGCCCTAAAGCGGTAGCAGCTTCTTCTACTAAAAACCCCCTCCCCTCTGAAAGGGAATCCAGGTCCTTAGAGAGATGGGGTAAAAAAGTTTACACCTCTGCTACTTTGTCAGCTAGAGCTTTGAACTGCCAATTTCATATGATTCAATATCAAGAGTTTATGCTTGACCAGTTGACTAAAACGCTGTCCTCTGAAGAATCTTTAGATAAAAAGTATGTTCAAGAAATGGTACATAACATACAGCAGGTTAGTAACCATTCTTTAAAATGTGGCTATGATGCACTGGAGGCTTCCTTTAGATCAGCCATGACTGGCACAGTTATCAGGAGGCATGCATGGTTGAAAGAACAGGCATTACCAGACCATGTCAAATCTAAGCTTTTGGATGCACCTATGGACAAGGTCAATTTATTTGGTTCCCCTGCACAGCAGGTACTAAAAAAGATAGAAGAGAAAGCAAAATCTGTGCAAACAGTGAAAGATTTCTTACAAGTTCAACCTCCAAGGTTTAGCAGGAACTGGCCCTCCAAGAATTGGTCCTTTCCGGACTCCTCTAAGGCACAAAGAGGCAGGAATAGGCGCTCTAGAGGCAGAAACCAATCCAGGGGTGCCTACAGGGGCCGCCAGTGGCAAGGTAACAACCAACGAGGCACGGATACAGCCACCACCACTACAACAACTCAATCACAGTGACTTGGCGGTGGCACCGCCTATCAGGGAACAACTAGAAGCACCCTTAGGCGGAAAGCTAACCTTATTTTCAAGAAACTGGCACTGCATTACAAGAGAAAAATGGATTTTGCAAACTATAGACCAAGGTTACAGGTTCCATTTCCATACTCTACCAGGAAAGAGAGGAATGCCAAACCTACCTCCTACTCTAAGGACAGAAGCTCTAAAACAAATATCTCAATTATTAAGAATGAGAGCTGTGGAAAAGGTACCATCTATGGAGCAAGGAAAGGGATTTTACTCCAGACTCTTCCTGGTACCAAGAAAAGAAAACAAATGGAGGCCTATTCTAGACCTGTCCGCTTTAAACACATTCCTCATTGTTCCAAAATTCAAAATGCTGACCCTACAGCATCTTCTTCCCATGCTGGGCAAGGAGTCTTGGCTGGTAACTCTAGATCTCAAGGAGGCATACCTGCACGTCCCCATAAGACCAATTTGCAGAAGATACCTCAGATTTCTTGCAGGATCAGAGCATTATCAATTCTCAGCATTGCCCTTTGGCTTATCTACTGCGCCCAGAGTGTTCACGAAATGCCTGGCATCAGTAATCACTCATTGCAGACTTCAGGGGATTCAAATCTATCCCTACCTGGACGACTGCCTGATACAAGCGGACAACAAAAACAAACTAACAGAAGACTTACAAAGAGTCATTTATCTGCTGCAAGCCCTGGGATATACAGTCAATACAAAAAAGTCAAGGCTGATTCCATCCCAAAGAATAACCTTTCTGGGTGCAGAACTGGACACATCAAAACAAATGGCATTTCTAACTGCAGAAAAGAAAGAGAAACTTCCTCCCTACTTCTTGGCATTAACAAAGCAGAACCATCTAACTGCAAGAAAAGTGCTACAAGCTCTAGGCTTCATGGCATCCTGCATAATACTGGTCCCTCATGCCAGGCTGCATATGAGAAAGCTACAGTGGTACCTAAAGAATTTGTGGTCCCAGCACAAGCACAGCCTAGAAACCAAAATTCCAATGATCCCATGCCTGAAGCAAGAGTTCCTATGGTGGGCTCAGGCCTGCCAATCAAACACAGGATTGCCCTTCTGCAAAAGTCAACCAAGACAAACCATCACGACAAATGCCTCAGACCTCGGTTGGGGGGCACACATGCTGGACAAGTGCATTCAAGGCCTATGGACTCAAGACCAGCTGCATCTGCACATAAATCTGAAAGAAATGATGGCAGTAAAATTGGCAATCCAGGCATTCAGACCTTTTCTCCAAGAAGGCCAATTGATAAGGACAGACAACACCACAGTTATGTGGTACATCAACAAACAGGGAGGCACACACTCATACCCCCTATGCCGGCTGGCACTGGACCTATGGGATGTGGCTCTGAGCTACAACATTCAGTTACAGGCAATTTATGTACCAGGGAAGGAAAACATTCTAGCAGACATATTAAGCAGAACTACAACAGATGCCCACGAATGGATGCTGCATCCGGACATCTTCAAAGCCATCACAAGAGAATGGGGATTACCACAAATAGACTTGTTTGCATCCCCATTCAATCACCAGTTGAAGAAATTCTGCACAAGGACTTACCACCCACTTGCCTGGAAGGTGGACTCCCTATCTTTCAATTGGAAAAGCCTGACAGCATACGCATTCCCACCACTTCCTTTGATGCACAAGGTGCTTCTCAAGATCAAAGAGGAACGTCCGAGGATCATTCTGATAGCTCCAGACTGGCCAAGACAACATTGGTATCCACTGCTGAGGAGCATGTCCCGGGAACAAATATGGACACTGCCCCTGATCCCATTACTGTTAACACAGAACAACTACAACATCCTGCATCCAAACCTAAAAACTCTGCAGCTAACTGCCTGGAACATTACATAACAGCAATTAACCCAAATTTATCCCAAAGGGTTAAAGACATAATCCTGGAGGCTCATAGACCTTCAACAAGAAAGAATTATGCAGCAAAATGGAAAAGATATCTCATCTGGAGTACTGCAAAGGGGCAAGATGTGACACTGGTGAACATAGCCAACATCCTGGAGTACTTGGCGAGCTCTTCCATACAGGCCTGTCCTATTCTTCCATCAAGATACATGCATCAGCTATTTCAGCAGAATACAGCTTGGATCCTCCTGTCTTCTCATCCTCTGCTCAGACAGTTTCTGAGAGGAATTAAAAATGTAAAACCTCCCAGGAAACCTCCATTGCCAGCATGGGACTTGAACTTTGTGCTAGAAAAACTGACTCTTCCCCCTTTCGAACCAGCAGCAACAGCAGAATTACAATACTTATCCTGGAAGACTGCTTTCCTGCTGGCAATAACTTCAGCAAGAAGGGTCTCTGAACTACAGGCATTAATGGCAGTGCAACCCTTCCTGATCTTCCATCAAGATAGAGTGTCCATGAGAACAAATCCTACATTTATGCCTAAGGTGGTATCCAGAGTCTCTTTAAATCAGGCTATCCACCATCCTACATTCTTCCCCAACCCACAGAACAGGGGAGAAAGGCTCTTACATACCTTGGATGTACATAGACAATTACGCTACTACCTGGACAGGACAAAGAACAATAGAAAAACTGACCAGCTTCTGGTAGCATATGCAACAGGAAAGGAAGGAAAACCAATTTCAAAACAGACAATCTCCAAATGGATAGGAAATTGCATTAGATTTTGTTACTCCTACCATGGAAAGAAAACTCCAGAGAACATCAGGCCTCACTCCACAAGGGCTACAGCCACTACCACAGCTTTCTTACGAGGAGTGGCTACCAAGGACATTATAGAGGCTGCTACTTGGACCTCCGTGCATACATTTGCCAAGCATTATAATTTACCTCTATACTCTAGATCCCGTGCTGGTTTTGCCACTGCTGTTTTGCAAGGGATCCTAACTACACCATAATCTCTTCTCATTTCCTCCTCCCCTAGTTTAGCTATGGTATTCTACCCATTTGTAAAGACTGCAGATGCATCCTTGAAGGACATAGTACAGTTTTGTACCTACCATAAATGTAGATGTCCCAGAGGAATGTAATGCAGTCAGGATTACCCACCCTCCTTCCCCTCTGAGGTACTCCTAGGGTATTTGCCAATCTTCAGCTAGCTTGGGGGGGATCTATTATGGTGTATTTGTTTGTATATATGTACATACATGCTTATTTTGTGTGTTTGCTCTCTACTATTTGGAAACTTTGGCATTTATCCAAATTTAGCCATCCAAGAGGGCACCTGGCATCTGGGGCAAGAAACACTGAGGAAAATGGCATCGGCTGATGCCTTTATACCCGAATAACTGCCGCAATGACGTCGGGTGAAGTGCGACACCAGCCGAAGCCAGACCCAGACTTTGGAATCCGGCCGACCGAAGGGCTGCCTGACGACAGGACAACCCATTTGTAAAGACTGCAGATGCATTCCTCTCGGACATCTACATTTATGGTAGGTACAAAACTGCACTTTGGACATGCTACACCTAAAGAAATCCCAACCCCTCCGAGCTACACGCTTTAAGGACCTAAACCTTGTCACCACAATAAACAGGACATGCTGGAGGGATAGATTCCTGTCCCAGAGACTTTCCATACTCTGGAACAGGCTACCCATCTATGTCGAGCAAAGTTCTTCATTAGCACTCTTCAAGAAAAATCTTGATGAGTGGATGGGAAATAGGAAATACACCCTGGGGATTACTTCTGTGTCTATGCTCGACAGTGGCACAGGAAAATAACTTTCTTGGGTGGCGTAAGCCAGGGAACCATATTGGCTAATTACGTAGGCCCTCGGGCTGATAGCCTAGTACATACCTATGAACCTATAATGCAAGGGCTAAATTGTCATCTTGCTGGTTAAGGTTCCCTCCATGTTGGATTCTTTGTTGAAACAAAAGTTTGTGCAGTTATTTAAATGTAGTAGTGATTTCTGAAATGCTGTAATCACTTTGCTTTGCATTTGCTGGTTTTACCTGACAGATGGAATTGTGCTTCCCTTTCATTTTCCTGGTCTTCTATTCTAATTTGTCACTGCATTTTTTAATGTACAGTAATAGAAATCCACCTCAGCTGTGCTCTTATTTCATTCTTAGGCTTGTCCTGATCCCATCCCTGAAAGCATTTTTTTTTTGTTTTTGATGACAAGCAGATGCCTTTTGAATATGTATGCATGTGTTTTATAAATTCTGGCTGAAACTTGCACACAGAGTAAAAGCTCTCCTGAGCATCAAGTTGGCATGTGTTCAGCAATTTCTTGTGTTTAGATTTTTCTTTGCCATTTGTTGAACAACTTCTAAGGTTTTGTGTTGGCATAGTTTTTGTTGGATTTTATTTTTCTTTGGCTTTCAGATACAAGGTGTGAACAAGCTACAGTTAGTGTGACTCTCTTTATTGGAGTTTGCTTGTGTGGCCAAATGGAACGATTTGATTTCTTAAAACCATTACTTGATGTGTTAATGTGCTATTTATTCTTTGCCAACCTTGGCTAATACCTGTTAAAAATTGTTGGTCTTTGTTGCAGTGCTTACATTCTGTGGGTATCGAGTGATAAAACACTGCTGAAAGGAAACTCTCTCCACCTCTGTTTCCTTTAATTACATCTGTCAATGTCAGGCCACCCAGTTTTGTTTATTTCTGACAGAGATTGTGGAAAATCCTGCCAAAGGAAGTTTTTGCTTTCAGCATAAGTTAAGCTTCCCTTTACACATTTGACAGGCCCTTCGTAAACACACACACACATATATATATATATATATATATATATATATATATATATATATATATATATATATATATATGTATGTATATATATATATATATATATATATATATATATATAGGGGGTTGGTGTGACAGAGCAAGATGCAGAGGACAGGAAGAAATGAAAACAGTTGATCTGCTGTGGCGACCACTAATGGGAGCAGCCGAAAGAAGAAGATAGATATATGTGTATGTGTGTGTGTGTGTGTGTATATATATATATATATATATATATATGAATGACACACGTGTGTATCTGTACATAAACATACATGCACACATGTATGTATCTATGCATATAAGTGAAAACACAAATAGTAATGTTTATATGGGAGTATATACACATCTGTGCATTTCATTTCTGTGTAGTTTTAACATTTTAGAAGGTGTTGGCTGTTCTGACTTCTATTAAGATGGACAGAATTAATTTTAACTAGTGCTTGAATCAGAAGAGAAATAGTTACAGATTAGTGTTTACTCAAATATGTTTGGAATTGGTATGCCTCAAGCCATTTTTTGTTGTTCCTGCTGCCGGAAACATGCATACATTTATTTAAAGCAAGACAGATTTTCTGATTTTATTACCATTCTGAATGCATTGAAATATAGATTACAAAATTGTTTGGCATGTAGTTCAAAGGGTATCTGCTCTGAGCAATCTAAACACTAATTATGGCAAAATCATGTTAGTATTTCATATGGATGGATGTAATACAGTTTAAGTGTAGATGTTTATCCTCTGTACCACTCATCTGTTATACTCGCAATCACTGGTGTTTACCACAAAAACATATCAATTGTGAAGGAACAGCATTGGTAGTTTTGTAATTTAGAGGGATTGTGTTTCCACCAGGATGTATGTATTCTTGACTTCAGTACACTTTGGATAAGATTTCACATGTATGTTACAGAAGTTTACTTATATTGCTGAACTCGTTTTGTAGCAACGTGAATGTTGTTTGGTGTTGATTGCATATAGTCATGGTGCATTTTTCCTGTATGTGGCATATTGAAATGTTAAGAACAAACCTGACATCCGAACATTGATGCTATGAGAAAGGTAGGTTGCTTTACTGTACAGAACAGAATGTTCTCAACTTCATGCTGTTAGGCAGTGTGGTAGAGCAAAGTTCTGGCAATCTTTATGATGCATACTGCAGTAATGTTTTGCAGGAAACCAGAAAATTCTCTTCTGTGTTAAAAAGGACATCTGGTTGTCTGGTTCAGTATAATCACATTGAAACTTACTTGGATGTGAGTTGTCATAAAGGGAACTATTGATATTGCTGCCTGATTTTCTTACAGATTTGACAAACTGAATTTTGTTGCAGCAGAGGGGAGCTGAAGTCCCATATCAAAAGTAGTTATACCAGATGTTGCATTTAAGTCAGTCGACTCTCTTGATGAGCTGATAGCGCCATATTAAAAAACGACTTTCTGATGAGTTGATTGTTAGCTGATGGAACCATATTAAAAAAAAAAAGCTAACTTGTCAGTCATTTCATTTCTGTCAACACTTTCATTTTTTTCAGTTTAACAATTTATAAATGTATTTTACTTGTTACATCTGCTATGACAGATGTGCATTATCAGCATTGCTTGGTTAACTGGGTGGATGAATGAATGTTTACCTTCATAAACTCGAATCAGTGGTTCGAGTGCTCATATGAGCGACTCGAAACCACGAAATTGAAAACGTTGACAGTTCTTAATGTTCAAAAAACAGCAAATCAAAAAGCAGATTCGCTGTTTTTCGAACATTAATGTCGAACAAAAAAAAAGTGTAAAGCAGGGGGGCCAAGCCTCCCTGCACCCCCCACACCACCCCTACTTTATTATACTAACTCCGGTCACACTATAGTGGAGAAAGGAATCATTTCCTGATCCCCGCTGTAGTGCAATCTGCCCCAGAATGTGGAATGTGCAATGAGCGAATCTCACTGCATTCGCTCATTGCACATTCAAACCTTTTTCCGTTCAGTGTTTGCAAACTTTGCAAACTGCCTTTCGGAAAATTGCTCTTCGCCCTTGTGCAATATGCACATGTAAAGGTAAACCATGAATGAATGCAGGTAAGCTGAGTACACATACTGTACTGTGCTGTAGTGTTCATTGTTTTATGGGGAGTAGCAAGTCGAGGCAGCTCAAAGTTAAACAATAATCCCTCTACAAAATGTTATTTAACAGCAGTGTTTGTATCTAGAGGAAAGCAGCATTCCTAGCTGTAATGTTTTGTTTAGTATTATGTTTAAACATATTTAAGCATGACGTCTGTTAGGTGGGTCTGGTTTTATGGGCACATGATTGGGAAAATCGAAGACCAGTTTTTCAGTCAGAAAGTGCTGCATCATTACTGTTTAAACAGACAGTTAAAATAAAAACACCCACACCATGACAGACTCGCACACTTTTATTATATGCTGACTAAATTACCACACCACCTCCCTTTTATGTTTAAAGCAGCAGTATTTTGCTAGTTGGGCTAGTGAAAAAAATGGACTCTGAATACATGTTGTGGTGCACAGTGATTTTTTTTTTTCGGATCATAATGAATATCCCTTTAGTTCACAATGTGAAATGTAAAGTTTAGAACCTAAGATTAGGCTTTTTCTCTTTCACCTCATTGGTTATAGGACTGACGTGAATTTTAGAATGATTTAAGTATTATCATGGTGGTACCAAGTTTAGTCTGAGGTAGGAAGAAGTCCAAACATCAGATAATGGAGTGTGCTGTTTCTGTGTGCGCCTTACAAGCATGATCTTTTGCTGCTTCCTGGTAGAAAAGCCTGAAAAATCTTTTTGCATTAAATTTTTATGCTAAATTCCAAACCAATTGAGAAGAGGAGTCACATCACTAGTTAATATTGTCACGAGCACAGTAGCTATTGCTGGGTGTTCTCTGTCCCTTTATATGTTCTCATCCAGCTTTATTCCTCTGCTTCAGAAGTCACTGATGCCTTTTATTGCAGTACTTCCCACTTCGATGCAGGAAGCAGAGCTGCTTCAAGATCTGAAGTATGGCTCTTCAGATACTAATAGTCTGTTTCCCAAATTTCTGCGCTCTGTTCCTTCTTTAATGTCACTGACCCACTATATGGATCTTAACAGTTCTACCTAACTGGAAACTGGTCTGTGTTACACCTTTGTGCAAGGGTTTGCATATGCTCTGATCCAAATAATTCTAGTCCTGTTTGTGTTCCAGTATTGAAAGAAAAAGTGAAACCTCTAAAAGTGCATCTTGAAACATGTCATAGTTGTACGACATGGGTTTAGGAAGGATTACAGTTACATATGCGTTAAATGCTGTGGATATTATCCACTGCTGCGTGGAACTTTCAGCAGAGTCTGCCATTTTGCTACTGTTTAGAGAAATTTGTACATTTGGATTCATTGATAGAGAGACAATACATTTTACAGACAACCTGAACAAACAGTTTTAAAGATGGAGTCTTGTCTTTTGTAGTAGTCCTGTGTTTCATTTTGGAGCTTCTGCTCCTGTTTTTTCATTTCACTTCTCTAGGTTCTCTCTAACTTGAATATAATCATCTATGCTGATGCTGTGGTACTCTTAAGACTGGTTTTAGTCTGTACATCCATTTACAGAAACACTTTTCAGAATGTGCTGATGGTTTAATGTAAATCCTTTCTTGATAGATCATCACACAAGACTGCAGACATCTCCACAATGTTGACGTTATTTCCCCTAAAGTAAACAAAAATGCTGCGAAGAACGTCCCAAGTATTCAAATAACTGAATAGTGTTTTGCTAGTCGTTTCTTCTTTAAACAGCCATGTAAGCTATCTGTTGATGAAAGTAAAACAGGTGGATGCTTGCAGGGGTGTAAAAGAAAGCTTTCTCTTTAGGCTACAGATATGTTACATGAAGTATTACCATACTTTTGCATGTTTAAGACATGATACCTAGCTGTGTGACCAGTAGGGTTATGCCCTCCCAATCCACAGGACAGTTTGGCAGCATTCCCCCCCAGCTTTAAACTAACAATCTACTCCTTGGTCATTGTTGGCCCCTACACTTGATGAATCAGAGTGAAATGCTTCAGTTCTTGTCTGACCTACTGCCAAGGAAAGAAGACCCATATGAAAGTAGATCCACAAAAACAGATGAAAGCACTGAGAGTGAAATGTGCTACAGACAAAAGCCAGAGATTAGTTCTCAAAGGCACGTTGTTGTGGTGAGTGCATTGTGTAATTTGTATGTTATTGTGATGAGGCCTCTTTACCCTGGGGCAGTAACCAAGGAGTCTCAGTCCTTACCACTGTCTCCGGTAATGTATTGTCACTAAAAGCAGGGTTTGAAATGCACATTTTCCCCTAAGAGTACACCAGGAGTAGGTTCCAAACCTGGGATTGGACTATATGCTTCACTCTAGGTCCCCAAATGAGTTTCCACACTAACCACTGCAGAGCACTGTGTCCCAGTTCTAGGTATCTGACACACTCGCTCTTAAATGTCTGATATTCATGTACACACACACTCTTGGGAAAGACTGACACAGATTCACCTGCTGTGTTTCTTTACCCAAATTACAAGGTTAATGGCTGACACCAATCAAATACCACAATACTCTTCAAAAAGGGTATTCAGTTATATTGGGTAAAATAGATGTCAGTACAAATGGTAGCATGTAACCAAGCAGTAAGGCTTTTCAGAGTGGCTCTGGTGTTGTCGCAGTAGGTATCTGACGCTCTCAAGTTATTAAGAGTATCACTAAATAACCAGCCATAATAAGAGATAGTAGAATATTTAATAATAAATAAAAGGATTCAAAACATGTAAACACTGAACAACTGATTCCAATAAACAGATTTTCACACACAGGAAATATGGAAATACTACTGTAGGATAGATCTCACGTTTATTTTAGAAAACCTCTAACTAGCTGTAGTTCCTGACTAAAGATTGTAACTGTCCCTGTCTAATCCAAATAACTCAGCAAGACAAGATTATATTCTTACTTCTGCAAGGCAGGATGTGGAATTATGTTCACACTCCAGGCGGTCTGTCCTCAGCGACTGGAACAACCACTCTGGAAACAACCGGACAACTACTGCTGAACAACTCTGGAAAAAACTGAACTGGCTCAGAACATGCTTTTATAGCAAATTTTTTAAAAGTAACAGGAAGCTGCTGTAAGAATTTTACTCTTTTCCTATCACTTTGAAAAGTAAACAAAACAGCTGCAGTGAAGATTCTATTCTCCCAGGTCTGGCACACAATGACATCACATCTAGGTCAACCAACTATGGCATAGCATACATTCAGAATTCTCTTTTTTTAAAAAAAAAGGTACTTGCGTATTATCGCAACCCCACTGTTAGCATTCAAGGCATTCTCGGCAACATTCCATTCTTAGGTTAACTAATGTGCTGCCGAGAAAGCCGTGAATGCTGACATTTCGGGGTTGTTATAATACGTTAGTAGTTTTCACCCCCCATCATCTTTCAGAAGTTTACTCGCTGCATCTTTAGACAACACATAAAAAGAAAACGGCAAGTAGAAACCTGCAGGTGGTTTTAATAAGCATTATTTTGCCGTAATTCTGACAGTGTGTGTTTTTTTTTACGAGTACGTTCTATATATAGTTACTCATTGCGGTAAAATGCATGCTAATTCCCATTCCCTTATTCTGCCAATGTCTCAAAGTAATAGTAATAATAATAACATTTTAAAACTGTCCCTGACTAGTTTTGGATTGTCCACTGAAAATGGACATGTATCCAGTCGGGCTATCCCGGTCAACAAATGTAAATTGGTCACTGATTGGTTTGGGTGACAGCTATGTGAAAGCTATCTGTAAGATTGCGAAAAGGTAGTGTTAAAACACTTTTTGGAGAAGGAAGCTTGATGGTTATGCAAACAATTGTCCATTCGCTTGTATCCAGTGACTGTTTTGTGCATTGCCTGTACTGGGGGAAACTGTTGGGTGTAAGCAGATTAATGAACAACCGCTTTTCAGGACATGAGTTACTTCAATAGAGAGAGTATTGTTTACGTATTTTCACAGCCACACACACACAGCATTCTCGGCAGCATGTTATTTCACTGAGAATGGAATGTTGCCGAGAATGCCTTGAATGCTGTTAATGTGTGGTTGCGATAATACGAAAGTACAAAAAAAAAAATATATATATGTACATTTGGTCAGCCAGAAGAACACTGTTTAACATACAAACATCTTACATAAGTCAGAGTCATAATCAAAAGACAACCTTATTTACACTAGTCATGCTGGTATGTGTAACACAGGGTAATTTACAGTTATTTACAAACCTTCAGCCAGTCATGCTAGCACAGATAACAGTATCTAAAACTTTGCAGTTATTTTGAGATGCTTTGGCTGCAGCAGTAACAGAACAGTTTTAAGACTGGGAGTGCACCACTCTAGAACTTTGCAGTTATTTTGAGATGCTTTGGCTGCAGCAGTAACAGAACAGTTTTAAGACTGGGAGTGCACCACTCTAGGTGGAGCAAGCTATAAAGCTGTGCTTTTTTAGGGCAGACAGTTCAAAATGGAAACAGAATTGGTCTTGGTTACTAGCAGACATTTGAATAATTGACTGAGTCCCAACTGTACAAATCTTGTGGAAGGAAAGGTTATAAAAAGACAGCATTAACAGTGAGAAACTGTACCAGTCGAATGCATTTGTTTCATGAATGCAAGATGTAGTTTGTCTGTGCCTTCAGTAACAGATGACAGTGCAGTTAACCAAAAACTTGAGGAGAGTGATGCATTGTAAACATTGGCTCTAGATGATTGATAAATTATCATCTTTGGAAAATTGTTAGATTTAGTACCGGCTGAGTATGCTTAATAGTCAGAGTATATGCGTGTTTTGTGCTTCCAGCCTTGGGTAGAGCTGGTAAATATAGTAGTCATATTATGCTAGAGTATACAGGCTTGTGTAGATTTGAAAAATAGAAGAAAGTAAAATGTGAATGAAAATTCCTTTAGTACATCATTCTGTCTTGGTGAGTGTATAGAGGTGATTTACACTACTTTAGTTGTCATCAGTCCAAGCACATTCATAAAAGATGATTATGCTAGGTTTCTGTATGGCTGTAGAAGGGTTCAAATTATGGTCAGTGGTGTAATGAGTGACATTCTGACCTTTGGAAGGAGGACCTGAATTCTTTGGGTTCTGTCCCCTCACGAGGTGCTTGGATTCATGTCTAGTACTGCAGTCCAGCATTGATGGATACCACACTGACGGAAGGGTCTGTTTTTCTGGCAAGGTAGTCCACCATGTTAACTGTAATGGTGGCAGCTTAAGTGGACATAAAAGATGCCATGTCACTTACTGAAGAGTAAATTAACAATTGCCCAATCTCTTAGCCCAGTGATCCTCTATAAACACCTTTGTAGATTTTCCCTGGAAATAGACCTGCAACTATTGTAACCATCCTAATCAAAAAGTAAGTAAATGGTTCCAATTTTCAGTGCATTGTACAGGCCAGTCCTTTCTTGCATGTATATATTTCTTAATTGCTAACTAAATAGATCAGGTTGCAACCTATTTGGGAGATGTTTCTACTGTCCTTGTCAGACATTTAATATTCTTGCCTGTGCTGTTCAGTTCCTAGATGCAGCTACATGAAGGAAAGGTAAAGAAAAGAAATTCTGCCGCATTAGACATGAAGAAAAGAATATAGTTAGAACAGCTCAAGTCCATTATTTTTTGTTTCAATTTGCTCCCATTTCCTGCTGTTCATCTACCATCTCTTGGTCAGTTGATCCATTTGTTTCCAAAGCACAATAGCAAGAGTTGACTGGGAGGGACCATCACTGAGGCAGCTCTTATCAGTGTTACGTCTTTTACCTTATCCTTCCTTCCCAAAAAACACACAATCTGGTGCACTAAAGAAGGTAGGGTGTGCAGCATGTTGATGGCACTGGGCAACCCCCTAGTTCTGCAAGGGATGTACAAAGGCAGGCAACTCTGCTGCCTGTCTCACTGCTATTTTCTGCTGTTAAATATTGTCTAGTGTTCCCCAGTGAAACTAGGGTAGCTAGTAGCTGCGGCGTAGTCCAAATCCAGGCCTGCTGCTTCTGGAACTGTTAGTAATGGTTTGTTTGTTCTTAGCACATTTTCCAGGCCATCTTGGATTGGAAGGGGCCAGTCTACACTTTTGTGAGAGAATTGTGTTTGATTGGCGCACCTGACTAGTAAAGGGAGGCCAGTCTAGGGCTGGAATAACCATTCTCATTGGTTCTTTTGAATTTTGTTTTTTTTTTTCAAGTTTTAGCTTCTTGTATTTAGGCCCTACATCTGAGCTGGTTTCCACTTGTTTGCATGTTGCACAACACCACACACTACCATGCAATTGTGCGCCAAAGCTAGACAGTTAAATTCAGCAAATTTTCCCTTAAAACCCAGGCAGAAATATCCATTCCCCAAGCTCCTCTGTGATAGTTTCTGAAAAGCCACCCCCAGTGACAATTGTCTTCAACCTAGCATTATGGACGTTAGACTTCCGTTGTTTCTCCTGACAGCCTTGTTGACTTGGGTCTCTTCAGGCAGTGTAGCAATTGCCTCATGTACACACAGTCCTCTACTAATAACACAGTCTAGTACAGAGTGCGAGAGATGTATTTACAGAAAGTATATAGAATCCTTGCTCTCTCTCACTCAAAACAGCACAGAGAAGGTTGTCAACTCACCTACCACTACATATTCACATAGTCCTACTACTGTTATATATAGTGTGCATCAAACATGGAAATCCACATACGCGGAGGTTCTGTTGAAAAATTTTCTGAAACACTAGAGACTTCCAAAACACAAGTCTGCTATAGCTATCACAGTCTCCACAGCACCCATGACACACACCACCACTACTGTCTACCCACCAAGCCTGTAAGGCGTAACACTCAAAAACAAGTTTTCTTATCACTGGAGAAAATCACGGTCAGCTGCCTGTCTGGTGCCAAGATTCAACAAGTCACGCATGCACTCAGGTCTCTCAGCAATAAGAATCGTTATGACTCTGTCATAGTTCATGTTGGTGTGAATGACCTGAGGCATATCTCACTTGACTATATGAAGAAGAGACATGGTCGAGCTTTCAGAGTGTCCCCCCCAGGCAGGTATGTCCCTAGCCTTGAGCAGCATACTTCCCTCACCTAGAATGATGCCACAGTATAAACAAAAAAATGATTGATTTCAATAATTGGTCTAGTTATTGGTGTCATTCCAAGGGGATCCAGTGCCTGTCTGCCTGGGAAGCCATGGTCAACAAACCTCACTGCTTTGCTGGAGACTGCACCTGGCACACCTAGACTTTCGGCTGCTGGAAAAAGGTTCTTGCCTCCCCCATAGTGCCTTTTTTAGGCAAGGTCTCAAAAACAACATTACTGATGTGAAATTAACCGATCAGAACAAAATAAGGGTCATCCTGCTAAATGCTAGGAGCATAAACCAAAAACTGCACTCCCTGGAAGCACTTCTGTCACTAAAAGACGTAGATGTCTGTATAGTCACAGAAACCTGGTTTAAGGCTTCAGAGAGTACCCTGGCCCTGCAAGGCTACAATGCCTTCCACACCTTTAGACTGCAAAATGAACATGTGAAAATCAAAGGAGGCTGTGTTTCATTCAGTATTAGAGATAAATTCACCTCACGTCTAGTTATACTGGACAGTTCCATGGAGTTATTCCAGGTCCAGGTTACTGTGGGTAAGACCCCCATTCAAGTCCTAGCCAGTTACAGATCCCCCTCCATGGGTCACGACACCCACAAAGCCTACTTAACCAAACTGAAGACAATCCATATTTTACCGAACACACTGGTTATGGGGGATTTCAGTTATCCCACTATCAACTGGGAAACCTACTCTAGCCCAAACTCGCTAGCACAAAAGTTCATTGACTTTGTAAATTCAAATGCCCTGGAGCAAATTGTCCAAACCCCAACAAGAGGAACAAACATTCTAGATCTGGTCCTCACCATCATGTCAAATAGGTGCATTGCTGCAACTGTTCGACACTCATTAGTTAAAACTGACCACAAGTCAGTCACCTTCGAACTGACACTAACACCAGAACTCATGAAGGGTGAAATAGGACTAAAAAACTTCACCAAGGCAAACTATACCCTCCTAGGTGAGGGTATTAATGCATTCCAAACCCCACCCCAAGCTGAAAATGATAACTACGCCGAAGCTTACACTAAAGCCCTGTACAGTCACTTGCATAAGTGTATAAACTCTGCTGTACCAGATAGAATCAAAGCCCTAGCCCAAAGTAAAATCAAGCTGCCATGGTGGACTTCCAGCATCAGCAAACTCTACAATGAATGCAAAATGTTGCTGTCCAAGAAAACAAAGACAAGGACCCAACAGTGGAAAAGCACCCTGCTCAGCCTTAACAGGCAAATAAGACAACTTGTTAAATCCTCCAAGAGCGCCTTTGAGAGAAACCTAGCAAGTACTGCCAAGGATAGCTATAAAGCCTTTTACAGCTATGTATGTAACTTAAAGGGTAGGACCCAAGCATGTGCAGAACTGGTAGCCAACAGTATGTCACACACTGACTCCACAGACATAGCGAACATGCTAGCAGATAGGTTTGGTGAAAATTTCGCTCCCCTTTCTCCTCCTAACTTACAATAAACCCTCCCCGAACCCCCCCCCCCTTTGCAAAAGAGGAGGTCTTCAAAGCCCTGTCCAAAGCAAAGACATCCCAGGCTGTCTTCTAAACAGGCTAAAACATGAACTGGCGTCACCGCTAAGTACCCTTTTCAATCATAGCCTAACCACGGACTTTATTCCTGCAGAATGGAGAACAGCTACAATTCCCCTCCACAAAGGTGGCCTAGCAACAGACCCAGGGAATTACAGATCCATAAGTCTGACCAGCTTTATCTGTAAGGCCATGGAATGTATCATTATGGCCCTCAGAAATAAAGACATAGGGGACCTCCAAACCCTAAATCCTATCCAGTTCGACTTCATGAAGGACAAGTCATGCCTGTTAAGTCTGGTGGATTTCTTTGAAAGTGTGACCAAAGCCATTGATGAGGGCAGATCTGTGCACTCATCATGCCTAGACTTGGTAGAGGCTTTCAGCACAATCCCACATTCAGTCATTACCAACAAACATAGCAAACTGAATGTAAACCCCTTTGTTGTAAGATGAGTTGCCAACTGTCTCACAAACCAGAAACACACTGTCAAAGTGGGTGACTCCACATCAACCAGCAGACCTGTTACCAGCAGAGTGCCACATGGGTCAGTGCTGGGCCCTCTACTGTTTGGTATATACTTCTCAGACATTCAGGTCAAAACTAAAGGGTTGTGGCTTACCAAATTTGCAGACTGCAAACTAGGTGCAATTATTGAATACTCCAATAATGTCAGTATACTCCAAGATGGTGTCATACAGAGCAGTAACTGGTGTATTAGTCACAGTCTCAAAATTAATACAAAGAAATGCATCATCATTCCCTTCGGCACAAGCAGTGTCCCTTCACACTATCAATTCAATAATACCATAGGTACCCATGAAGTGGTAAGGGATCTGGGTTCACAGGTTGACTGCAACCTTAACTTCAACCACCACGTGTCTACCATTGTAAGGAAAACTTTCCACGTAGCTCACCTGATTAGTAAAGGCATGGCCTCAAGAGCAAAAGAAGTTATAACCCCCCCGTATACTCCAGCCCATAATTGTGTATAACGCTCCATTCGCTATGTACTGTACTAAGCACCTACAGTAATTAGACCTCGGAGGTTTCTAACAAAGAATATCAAGGTCCTCCAGCATGTGCCTTACACGGACAGACTAAAGTCCCTGTCACTCTACTTGGTATCTTACAGACCTCTTAGGGGAGACTTGTGTATAGCTTACAGAGCAACCCAAGACCAAACCTAATGAACTTGCTGCATATCTGTAAATAGAATAGTTGTGTAAAATCTTGCCATAACTATAGATGTCCTTCTCTTCCATGTTGCAATATTCTGAACATGAGGGGTCCTCCACCTGAGGAGACCCAAATGTCCAGCACATGGACAAAAGCTTAGCCTGGCTGCTGGTATGGTGTGTGGGACGTCACAAGTAGGTACCATAAGCCGTGGGCCATAAATATGACATCCGCACACACAAACCTCAGAGCTGAATGCCCCAGTCGACAGTAGTGTAAGGGTAGCTGATCAGGATGCCATCCAGAGAGGGAAAATAAGGAACAGGAAGAAATGGAAGAAAAAACAGAGGTCCTAAAAAGTGGTAAGAGGGGAGAGAGAGGAATACTACAACATGGAAGGGAAGGACATCTATGCTTATGGTGAGATTTTACACAACTATTTAATGTTCTTCTGTTCTCATGTTGCAGTATTCTAAACATGAGGGAGAGTACCAAAGCTCAGCCTGTGTTATGGTAGTTGGAAGAGGAGGAAATCTATGAATCCATGCAGGATGGCTTTAGCAAAGCCCACCCTAGCCCTGGAAATTTGTCCAGCTTGTAATGTTTAGGGAATATGTGGACTGAAGACCATGTGGCTGCCTCGGATAGTGGCTATATCTAATCCTTTGAAAAAGGCCCCTAAGGAGACCACAGCCCAGGCAGAGTGGGCCCCTCACAGTGTAAGGAAGGTGTTTTCCATGAAAGGAGTAGCAAAAGGAAACCGTGTTTGAAATCCAAAAAGATATTGTTTGTTTGGATACAGCTTTCGCCAGAGCCCTGGGATGAAAGGATACAAACAACTGGTTAGACTTTTTGATGCTCTTAGTCTTATTTAGGTAAAATCTACGTTGTCTGTGAACATCAAGGTAATGGAGTGCTCTCTCACTCTCATTTTGAGTGGAAGAAAAGAATGTGGGTAAGTGGATTGACCATTTAAAGCATGAAGGGATGGGTTTGTATGAAGAGAGACCATATCCTTATGAAATATCAGGTATGTTGGAATAGCCATGAGTGCTTGTAGTTCTGAGACCCATCTAGTCAAAGTTAGGGCTACAAGAAGCCCTGTTTTCCAAGTGCACATCTTCAAGATGGCTGAGGCTGCTGGCTTGAAGGGGACAGTGGTAAGGTTTTCTAGAATGAAGTTCCGGTCCCAAGGAGAAGGGATAGGTTTCATTGGAGGCCTGATTTGAAGTACCCCCTTAGGGAAAAGTTTTACCTCTAATCTGGATAACAAAGATGAATTGAGATGTAAGCAAGCAGAGATCGCTGATGAATATGAAAGTTCATACTTAAGAAGTTCACACAAATTGGACAAAGCTAGAGGAACATCTGCCTGAAAGGGATCTAGTTGCATGTGAAAACACCAACTAGAGAATCTTTTCCACTTGGATAGGTAGGATCTCCTGGTAGTGGGTTTCCTGGCCTCCTGCAGGACAGAAAGCACGTCCTCTGAGTAAAGGTGTCTGAAAGAATAGCACCTTGTCTTACAAGATTTTGGATGACTTTTGGGAAGAGATGAATTTGGTCCTTTGAAGGAGGTGGTATTTTCCCTCCAGGTCATAAAATATCCTTTTTTCACCATTAAGACCCAGTTGTCTGAGGTAATCTGTTGCCCCAGGGGAAGACTGTGAGAGAGGCGGGCAGAAAGGGGAAGATTGAGGGTTAGGGTCTGACAGTCATGCATTATTAGGCCTGTCATAAAAAGGCGGTCTTGGAGTAGTTTGAAAGGAGGCAGGTCTGGATGAGGAAGGCTTTCTGGCACCTTTTTCTGGGTTTGGTAGAAGGTGGAGCGGAAGCCTTCCTGACAGATCTGGGTTTAGCAGGGTAGTTTCTATGAAACGTAGGCACAAGTGATACAAAAAGGTGTTTAAGGTCCAGCAGCTCTCTGCTTTTTTCCTGCAGGTTTTTAAACAGTTCTGCTGACTGCTTTAGAAAGAGAAGGTTATTGTCCAGCAGAGTGTCCATGATTTTGCTATTAAAATCATCAGGCAATGGTTGTAGCCTGAGCCAGCAGTACCTACGGAGGACTGAGGTTGAGGCAGCTGACCTGGCTGAAGCTTCTGCAGCATCATAGCTGCATTTTATAGAGTATCTAGTGACCTGTGCAGCTAATGAAAGGATGGAAGCCACCTGTGCCTTGGTAGGAGACTCTGCTAAAGAAGTCAGTTGATCCATAGCTTGAGACCAGGTTCAAGGCATGTTTGACCATATGCATTTGGTAGTTGATGGCTCTGAAGGCCATTGTGGAAGATGTGTACATTTTCTTCCTTAACTTATCCATCACCTTACTGTCTTTATCAGAAGGGGACAAGGAAAAGGAGTGAATCTGTCCAGATTGTTTATCTAGAGAGACTGCAATAACAGCAGGGTCTGCCATAGGAGCGTTTTGGTTTTAAGGAATTTGAATTCATTAGGAACTTTATAGAACCTGTCTGGTCTTTAGGGGCTGGTGGTTCAGAATCTGGGGCCTTGGACATCAAGGCAAAGGCATCCAAGTAGGCTGGGATCATGGAGGAATGGCTGAGGGAGAGGGGGGGGTTACATCTGTAGAAGCTTGTAATATCTCTTTTGAACTTCTGTCATTTGTGTGGAATCCCATTTGAAGTACTTTTTCATTTTGGAAATTGTCTTCAGGTGGGGAATTGCCTTCTAGAGACTCCTCTTCAGGAGAGCAATATCCTAAGGGAGAAGACAGTTGTGAGGAATAAGAAAGGGACTCTTCTGAAGAGGAAGATGATGAATCTTCAGGTGTCTGTGCATGGGGCAATGGGCCTAAAGAAGCAGGCCTGGGACTCGAAGCTGGCAGACCAGAAGTGGTCTGAGATGAAGTAGGCCTAAGGGCCATGAAGGCCTGGAAAATACATTGAGAAAATGCCTGCCAATCAGGAATACTTTCTGAAGGAGCAGAAAATGCTTAGACTTCTGCTTATTTTTTAGAGAAGGGGGCTTTGGTCCAGGCTGAGGAGGCACAGGCCTAGGATTCGAGGACACCAGAGGATTAGAGGGGCTTTCCTCAGAGATGGAAGCTGTCCAAAGCTATCCGGGCAAACCTGGTTCCCCCACGACATTAGGAGCTGATGTCTCTGGTACCTGTGTGGACATGCAGGCTGGAGAAACTAGGGTGGCTTCCAACATGGTCCCACCGAAATCGCCAAAGCCATCAGACGTACCACAGCCCCTAGATCGGTGGCTGGAGGGATGTCCAAATCCAGAGGCACAGGGTTTTTTTTCCAGCCTAGCTAACTTGTCCTCCTTTCTAGGTGTCTCAGCTGAAACTGCAGGAGTCGCTTTCATACCTAAAGCAAGATGCTTAAGACGTTTTTCTATGAGTAAGTTAAAGGCTGCGAGATGGCTGCGCAGAGTTTTATGGACAAACTAGCAAATGGAACATGGTTTGTAGCTGTGGGTAGGCCCTAAATAAGAGGCAGAGGTCGTGGCTGTGTTTGTGTGGGATTTGACATCTGCACTTGCATTTTCCCTTTCTAGATGACATGGATAGAATCAGCTAAAGGAATAACAAATAGCAACCGGAATAGAAAATTTTCTCCAACAGGGTCCTTGTCTTTTAGAAGACACTGGCATGGAGCAGAATGAGCGAGCTGACGTTCAGCTGGTGCAGAGAAGTTCTTAGGTCTCTGCATGCAGACGTCACATTTATGGCCCACTGTTTATGGTGGTACCCTACGTGTGACATCCCACGCACCATACAGCAGCAAGGCTAAGCTTTTGTATATGGGCCGGACGTTCGTGTTGCCTCAGGTGGAGGATTCCCTCAAGTTTAGAATACTGCAACATGAGAATAGGAGGACATCAATTGGGAATAGGGCCACCCGTTCCAAGGACTTAAATACAGCCTGCGACTTAAATAGGACATGTTGGAGGGACAGGTTTATCTCCCAGCGACTGCCACGTCTTTGTTACAGACTGCCAATTCATGTAAAACAGAGCACCTCTATGACACTATTCAGGAGGAACCTGGATGAGTGGATGGGCCACTGTAAATTCTTACTGGGGATAGGGCCCACAACCCTCCTGGACATGGGCAGTCATCACTAAATGCAATCTTTGGTATTGACTAGTACCTCTATGGTATTTCATTGGGTTGAAATGGCTAGTCTTAAAATGACCTCTGGGTCGATGGCCTAGTAATCTCCTATGATGCCAACTGTGAACAAAGGAAGTAGTTTCTCTAGTCTCCAACAGAGGAATATAACCATTTCTCTATGTGCTTTCTGAATGTTCACAACCCTCATGTACTTTGTTTCCCCCTCTCTGGGGTCTGTTGCTTGTACTGTAGTTGACTGAGTCACAGTCTGGGCTTCTTCCTTCTGTGCCATGATTAAATTACCACATCATCACCCTTTTTTGGTTAAAGCAACAGTATTTTGCTAGTTATGCTAGTGCAAAAAGTGGACTTGAGTCCTTTTTTGTAGCACAGTCTTGTGATCACTATTTAAAGTATTAGTAAGGTATTTATGCTATTTATAGATGTAGAACAGTCTCCCTGCTTGCATATTTTGAAAATAGTCTGCTTTAACCTTATTCTGATGTATTTGTAAAAGCTGACTATCAAGATAGTGCTTGAAAGTAAACAGTGAAATAGATGTTGTCTAAAGAAGTGGTGGGCTTTATGCCTGCACAGAAATCTCCCAACAGTTCAGCAGTTTCTCCACTTTACAAACCTTATAATAACCAATAACAATTAGTACCATTTATAAATTTTAGGATACTCTCGACAACTATTTTAAAAGATCCTAAATGGAAATGCTTTATCCCATGCATGGGTCCCTTCATATTGTCTATAGTATGATCCCAGTTGTCCTCATTAGAGATAATTGCCCATGGGATGGGTAAGGACAATCTAAAACCAAATGAGATAGGTTATTTCAAGCACAAAAAGGGACATTGGCTAGGCTTAATTACGGCCTGCAAGGGCAGCTAGCCTAGTACTTGCCTATGAACCTGTGATCCTATCAATTGCACTATCCTTTTTATGTAACTTTTGCCTGTCTAGTATTCACCTAACTTCTTTTCAGATTGGATCATATTGCTATAATTACCATGATCTGATCTACTGACCCACACAGATTGGACTATTTCATATAATATTACTTCACAATTGCTGAGCTGAAGCTTCCTTAACTACCTCTGAAAGGGAGATTCTGTTATAACAACTGGTAGCTTGTTCCACAGAATTGCAACAATTTGTAAAAAATGTAGTCTATTGACTTAACTGTAGCAAATAATGCATGTTTTAAGTCATGTGATTCAAGGGGATTTGTATAAATGAGAGGGGTATGTTTTTTTTATTTTATACTAACATCTGATGAAGTGGGGTTGCCCACAAAAGCGCTTGTGTTCATTGAAATTTGCTTGTATTGGGTCCTGCAGCAGTCTCCAAGTCCTGGTGTTTCTGTAGGAATTTTGGACATTTATTTTATACAGGACAAGCGAGTTTGGGAACTTTGGTGGCTGTGTTGTGTTTTGCTATTTTCATATATATTACTTCACATTTAGTGAACTGAAGCTTCCTTAACTACCTCTGAAAGGGAGATTCTGTTATAACATCTGGTAGCTTGTTCCACAGAATTGGAACAATTTGTGAAAAATGTAGTCCATTGACTTGTTAACTGTAGCAAATAATGCATTTTCATGACACTATTTTTGTACTTTTATAAATGTTAACCCAGAGTAGTACACAGTCCTTTATTATAAAATGCTTTGAATGGCAGCCATCAATTCCATATGATGAATCTATATGTATAGCTATGCTAGTCAAAAAGCTTAGCCTACAAGTGTTATGTTCTTGCAGAATGGAATTTTTTATTAATTTTCAGTGGACTTATTCCAAACAATGATGATCACCCATCTGTGACCACAAAAAGGCATTTGGTTCCGTGGTAGGCCGCACAAAGATTTTTGAAGAATCCTGACCTACTATACAATTTGTAGTAGTATGTTGCATAAGACATATTTCCTCCATCCATATGAACAGTGTGTCACAAGCAATGCTGCTCACATCACATGTGCCAGTAAGGGAGTCCTTCCATACATAATGTTCATGAAGGATCCTCTACATACAAGCACAATCCATCATCCTCCCAGTGCCGTGTAAATATAGAGATAGCGGGCGTGGTGGTAGAACGTGCTGCTTAATTATGCTAATTTTAAATTACTTTTTCCGAGTTATTGAAGAGATTAAAACATCATATCTTGTTTCATTCTGTGTAGTGCAGCCAGTCTGAATTAAGTTTTGGTACATCAGCAGAGAAAGTTGCTGTTTTGTCAGTGCTGCTTATAGGGCATATTGGACCTTTTGCGACTAAAACTGACGTCATGCATTTTGCATGAGTATTAAACATTAAAGGGCCTTTATAGACAGAAACTTTAATATATATTAACTTGTTTTGATGTCCCATACAATGTCCCTAGCATGATTAATATTTTTTTATTGAAAACATGATAATGGTGGGCATACTGATCCTTTTTGCCAAGTCTCATCATTTCATTGAAGATGCGACTATAATGCTATACCGTTTCCTGCAGGATATTTCCATTTACCCATATTAATACTTTGAATCATTGTTTACTTTTAGAACCTCTGGACAGAATGTTGCAACTTCCAAGTTTGTGTTCTTTGACATGTTTTTAGCAGGCTGTAATAAAACTTTTTTCATCTACTGATGCAAGATAGAACCTAGACTGGACTTTTTGGGAGGTTAGAAATCAGTTAAGAGGAATTGCTTTCATTCACTGTTTGTTAGTGGAATCCATTTTTTCAACTAAGAGTTGTGAAATTTCCAAAGACTTGATAAATTTATGGTCTCAGTGGGAATGAAAAAAGTCAGAGATGTAAATGAAAGACATTATGCAGAAAAAGAGAAAGGCTTGTTACATGTTTTTCCCATGGGCTAAAAAATCTTAAAAATGCAGTTGGTGGTATGATATAAAAAATCAGTGAAACAAATTCCTTAAGAAACTATTGAGATTTCATCCAAACTCACCCTACTGAGGAAGCTAAATAACACAGAAATACAAAAGAAGAGAAATTAAGTAGCCAATTCTTGCTTTATGTTTGGCAGTGTAGGAATAATTTCTCCAGGAGGAAAACTTAACCGTGGGAAGAGGAACTGTGTTTAGGATATAGTTATCTTGTACACAAAATACAAATTTAGCAGTGCACCATATTTGGTTATGGGTAGCACGTGGTTTACCAGTGGGTGCTGTGTGCTTGTTATGAGGTCAGAACCCGGATGACGAAACAGTCAGCTGTGGGTGAATCAGAACTAATCACTTGCAGACATAATACCATTATTTTAATGGATTTATTTTTTTCGCTCTCTCATATCTGTGGTGCAAGTCTGTTTTAACTGCTTTACAGTTCACTGTTCATGTGAAAATCTGTGTATACAGTTTGTCTGTAGTGTAATTGGTGGGCAGATGTTTTATTTAACTATGTGGAGTTTCTTTATATGGTCTGATTATGCAGTGTTATCATAAACTGCATCAAGATGTGCCACTCTTGGTTATATATGCCCAGTATGGATTACAGATGTACCATGCAGATGTATGTCAGTGCATGTGCAGACACTTGCAGATTACATCTGATGACTGCATTTTCTGGCACTTCTTTATCTCAGTACTGTATTCTTGCTGTATGCACAGGAGGGATGCTTTTTGGTTACAGATCATAGGGAGGTTATTTTATTTTTTATTTGTTTATTAAAGGTGGACATATCAGGGCAAAGATGGCAGACTGTTATTTCTCTTTTTCAGTAGTCACAGGGATTTGTAATTCTTTGCGTTTAATGATTTATTTTCGGGGCTATGGCTGGGTTTTCATTAGGGTCACTGACTTTGTTGTCCAGATGGCCAGCACATTTTAGAGCTTCTTAGGTTGATACTAGGCTAATGGTCACTAGGGTCTTTATAAGCCTAGCCGTGCAACCCAAATGTATTCCATGAGTTATTGAATCATTTTCATTATTGTAAAGGGTCTGTGTTGGTTAGGGAAAACAGACACTGAAAACCTCATAGATGATTACTAAGCCAACAACCCAAGAGGTCTTTAAACCTAGCCATGCTTCACTAGAATCAAATCCTGTACCTTGTGTCTGAGGTAAACACCTCTTAACCATTATTTCAGTTTGAATAATAAGTAAGCCCACCTGTATAGTTTAGTTTGCTGTAGAGCATGATTGGACAGTAATGTATAATTATGTTAGCAGTTATTTTTTTAATTATGCTAAACTGTTATTTTTTTTTTAATTATGTTAAACTGTGTCCTTTATACTGTGATTAACTGCTTAAACCTTGGTGTATGATCTGCAGAACATTTTGATTGGATATTTACATTTTTTGCAGTGATGCACATCTTTTTTCAATCACACTTGTACCGAGTTTTGCCCAATGAATCTCCTTTTATTTATTGTACATTTCACCCTTTGGGCACTCTGTTGGGGCATAGTGTACAGTGTTTTGAACACTTCCTGATTGTTTAATTGTTGTTCTTAGCATTTCTAATGTATCATCTTTAAGTAAAAAAGTGTTGGCCTCTTACATTTCCCAAAGGATGCATACTGCCACCAATTTTATATTCCTTGCTTAAAAGTCATTTGTTGAAGTACTGTGAGATTTTTTAAAAGATGGTATCCTAATTAAATGCTTACATTTGAGTTGAATGTCATATAATGGCAAGTGTTTGCTGCCAGTTAATGATGGATAATTGAGGAGAAGACCTTTTCTACTGATACCTGTCTCCCTGTACTACAGTGAAATTTTACAGTCTAAGGTTCATAGGTAGGTACTAGGCTATTGGCCCTAGGGCCTGTATAAGCCCAGCCAAGTGGTACCCTGGCTTTTGCCAACCAAGAAAATTATTTTCCTGTGTCGCTGACAAGCAGAGCCACAGAAGTGATCCCCGGGGTGAATTTCCTATCTCCCTTCCAATCATCAAGATTTTTCTTGGAGTACTAATGAGGAGCTTTGTTTGATATAGATAGGCAGTTTGTTCCAGAGTATGGGAAGTCTCTGGGACAGGAATCTATCCCTCCAGCATGTTCTGTTTATTGTGGTGACGAGGTTTAGGTCCCTAGAGAGTATAGCTCAGAGGGATTGGGATTTCTTTACGTGGAGCATGTCCAACAGCTCGGGTTTGACATAGCTTTGTATGTTAGGCAGATATCACCTCTGAGTAGGCGATATGCGACAGAGTAAAGCTGGAGTTTTTTGAGACTGTCTGCGTAGGGCATCCGTTTGAGGCCGGTAATCATCTTTGTGAGTTATTTCTGTGGCCTTTCCAGTTGTAGATGTCTTGTGAGGTACATACCAAAACGGGCGTTGTACTCTATAATGGGTCTAATGAGTGATGAGTAGAGGGGAACAATGAACTCTTTTTTTCCTGGACGAGAAACCTTTTGTGATGAGGTGTGCCATGTAGAAGTATTTCCTGACTACTGTGGCGATGTGATTATCAAAGGAGAGACTACTGTCCACCTGTGTCCCAAAGTTTCTTATCACACTTTCAGTGTTAAGTAGACTACCGCCTATGTGGTAGTTCACAGGTACAGAGTTTTTACCAAAAGGGATGACAGTGCACTTTTTGGCATTGAGCTTGAGGGCATGGCTTTGACACCAGGCATCTGTCTCAGTGAGGCCCTTTTGTAGGATGTCCACATCGTTAGGAGTTCTGATTATGGCTCCTAGTTTGCAGTCATCTGCAAACTTTGTTAGCCAAAGACCTTCTGTGTTAGCCTGTACTTCAGAGAAGTAGATACCGTACAGGAGAGGACCTAGGATTGAACCCTGTGGTACTCCACTTGTCACTGGTCTGAAGTTGAATGACAATTTTGCATCTCTTCTGTGTAGTGATTCACTTCAGAGTGCATGTATTTCAGGTTTTTCCTTAGGTAGATTGTGGCTATTGCTAAAAATTGGCACTTATTTTATAGTTTTTAAGAAAAAACACCAGCACCTTTGATAAATCTCTTTGTTGATCATTGTTTTCCAACCTGGAGTCCATACTTCGTCTGCCCCCCCCCCCCCCCCAATATCATTGGGGATGGGATTGGGTTCAGCCATGCTGCTTCCTTAACAAAGTCTACTTGAAAATTGAAATGTACATTGCATTTTAAATTATCTAATTTTTGGTGCTCTCTTTCTCTTTAGATTTGAACCAGAAAATCTTTTATTCATTTGTGGATTCAGCAGATGGACATTTCTCTATTGATAAGCTCTCTGGCATCATTACTTTAGAGAAGCCATTAGACCGTGAAACACAGTCAGTGTACACACTGACTGTGAGGGCAACAGATCAAGGATCATCTCGCAAACTATCATCAGAATGTAGCATCACTGTGGCCGTCTTGGACATCAATGACAATCCACCAGTGTTTGAACACAGGGAATATACTGCCGCAGTTTCAGAGGATGTTGCCATTGGAACAGAGATTCTTCAGGTCTATGCTGCAAGCAGAGACATTGAAACTAATGCAGAGATAACATATTCTATCATCACTGGAAATGAACATGGCAAATTCAGCATTGATTTAAATACAGGTAAGGTTAGGTGTACCAAACACATTTCATATGTTTAAGCACTGTAGAGTTTTCCCAATTAAAATTTCTATTCGCTAAAGGTATTATCAACAGTACTAGATTGATATCAGCAATTTCAGGAGATTGTTGCTGTAGAAGAACATTTTTGTGAACTGTGCTGTATGGTGGCTGCTGTTTTCTGATGACCTTCCCCTTCCTAATTTGAGATGCTCTTCGGCTGCCATTTAAGAGTACCAAATTGAAGTACCAGTTCTCCTAAAAATAACCGTAACATGTGGTATCACAAATGAGAACTGACTTGCAGATGGATGCTACTGGAATAAATGTGTTCCATTAACATCCAGATGATCAATTCCCTTATTAAGTGTCTATCCCAGTCCTGTCATTTCAAGGATTGCCTCTGTCAGATTCCCTATCTCAGTTATTTTGATTTGGTTTTCTGCAGCTCTTGCTGTAGGTATTTTGGCCTTCCCCTTTCCGTTGTATATTCTGTAGTGTTTTTTTTTTTCCTTTTCTCCATTGCACTTAATGCCATCTGTTTTGCTGAGTTCTAGCCCCTCTTCCATTATTCCTTCCTCATCTCAACCGTATGTTGTGTACTCCAGCATGTCGATCAGAGTGTCCCTGTATGCTGTGTTTGACTGCTGTCTGAGCTTCTCTTTCATCAGTGCAACAGGTTCATCTGGCTTTTTATACATACTGTTGGGCATATTTAGGCTTTATTTATAGATGGTCGAATTAACCTTTTTTTAGCCATGATACTAGGCCAAAGGCAGGCATAAGAAAGCATTTAAATGTTTTACTTTAAAATGTCAAACATAATATGTACTAAAATTTAATGTAAACATGTTCTAGAAAGGGATATGTGGGTAATATATTAAGATGTTGTCATGTGACTATTGTAAAAATGGAGTTTTCACAAGTAAAGTAAATAGGTTATAGAGTCTGTAGAGGAGATTGTAGTTTTTGATGATACTATGTTTTATAAAGAGCATTAGTATGTAGTGGAACATGACATGCAGGGATAGAGCTGGTAAGTGTGATAGGGATGGGGAAAAGAAATGGGCATATGGGTTAGAAGGAGGTTAGCAATTTATGGATATGGGGAGGAGTGTTTGAGTAAAATTTATATACTATCCTGAAGCTGTGCAGGAGCATATGTGAATTCAGTCTCCCATTCCCCGACCACCACCAACATTAGCAGCTACTTTTAGCTTGATTCTGAGGATTCGTTTCCTGCTGTTTAACTCCATGATATCTAGCAACTGACAGCAGTATTTGCAGTGCCCTATGATGCTCTTTGGACCTTGCTTCCGTTACAGTGAAACTGTATAACATACAGAGTTTAAATAATTTATTTGCCAACGTTTTTGTTTTATTGTTTACGTTCTGCATTTAAGACATTATTCATTGAGTTTTTTCTCTCTAGGTTCTATATTTGTGCTTGCAAACTTAGATTATGAGGATTCCCAAGAATATTATTTAACAGTAGAGGCTAGAGATGGTGGCACACCTTCACTGAGCGATGTCGCCACAGTAAGCATCAATGTAACCGATATCAATGACAACACACCTGTTTTCAGCCAAGATATGTATGCTGCAGTAGTTGGCGAAGATGCTGCCCTGGGACAACCAGTTATCACTGTAAGTGTAACGTCAGTCGAGCATAATTATTTTTCTGTAATATCAGAACAATTGAGAACTTGCTTTCTGTACAGAAGTATGGAAATTGTTACATAGCAGCATGAGTAAACAGTGGTAGTTTATACAAGATCTGTAGCTGAATTCATATTTCAGTTTTGGATTGAAAAGTGTGTTCATAGTTTTTGCTTTACACAGTTGGATACAGTATTTTTATATGGTTGACTTACAAGTAAAGTGGCAAGATTTTCAGAACAAGCTCCTAGACTGTAGTACACATACAGATAAAATTTCAACTAATCCTAGGTTGTTCAGTTACAGTTAATCATTTTATTTTTTTCTTGCATGATAAATTGCCTCATACACTATTCACTGGATGTTTCTAGAAGTGATGTAGGCCTGAGATCCAAGCACATACACTGAACAGATGGTTTGGTAGCATGAATATAACAGGAAGCTTGACTCACATAGGGTTGATTCACATGACGTAACTCTACCATTTATACTTACAGGTGTTATTGTGACATGATTTAACACATACGGAGAGTAAGTTAACATTCACAAGCTTTCTAGAAATGCATGAAAATTGCTAAGGTATAGACAATTTGATCTTTGCTGTAGACCAGGTATTACAAAAACATTGCTGTGCATTGAGTGATGCGGTATTTGATAACACTTGGACAAGTGTGAAATATTGTCATTTGATGAAGTTGTTAAAAAGAGCTTATATAGTGCTTACTGGTTATGATGCGTAGATTAAAAGTTGCTAGAAGTTGCACAGAAAAAGAACATTTCTTAAAGTTGCAATCTAAGACACTTGGACAGCCATGAAACAGCTGGACTAACCTAGTTAACAAATGAATCATCTTTTAAATGTTAATGTGGTTTGGTTTGTCTGCAGGTCATGGCAGAAGATGCTGATGGACCTTCTAACAGTCATATTCACTATTCAGTTGTTAATGGCAATCAGGGGGATGCATTTACCATTGATGCAGTTAAAGGAGATGTGAAGGTGGCCAAACATCTTGACAGAGAGAAGGTATGTAAGTTATAATCACAGACTTAAAATATTAATGTAACCATATTTACAGTTACTGTTTAATGTTATATTAAGACAGGATATGTTTTTTGTGAATTTCTGTGACTGTTGATGGTGTCATGTCTGAACCTGCGCTTCCTCTCATACTGAGCAGGATTACTGTCACAACACATGTCTCACAACAGCCTAAACCCAGCTCATATTCCCTATTAGTGGGTGAACAGTCCATTGCTTGGTGAGTTCTGTTTCACAGTGGTAGGAAGAGCCGACATCAAAGGATCAAAAAGCGATGCCACAAGCCAGTTAACCCTTTCTTTTCACATTCTCAACATCATTCATTCCTTCCTTCTCTCTTGCAGGGTGCAAAGGAGTTACAGGGTTCACTGGAAATATCCGTAAAACATGCACACAGCAGGCTCATCCAAAAGGCAGACCACACAGTCCGCCCACCATTTATTTTGGGCAAACTTTGTACCATCTCTGTCCTTGTGCCTTAAGTTCACTGGAAACATCCCTAAAGCACACAACACAGCAGGCTCTTCCAAAAGGCAGTCTTGAGACCACTGAATCTAACCACCATTTATTTTGGACACACTTTGTACCATCTATGCCTTTGTGCTTTGTGTTAAGGGTATCCAGTCTTTTCTGCATGTATTTTAGCCTGCAAAGTGATAAGTCTGAAGACAAGTCCTCCTCCACAGACATCCTGCTGGTTAGCTTTTACTGTGCACTTCCTAACAGACACTGACATCTACTCTTACTGCTCTTATTGAAGCTATTTCTTTCTCTTATATTTTCTTCACCACTTCTAGACTTGCTACTCCCATTATTTATATCCTCATGCCCTTTTTTCACTGGAACTGCATGCCTTCAAGGAGGTCACCTTTGGTCTTCCTTCCTTTATTTCTCCTTGCCCATGACAGTTCAGCTCTGAGCTGGTATGTGTACAGTGCACTCAACTGTTTCTTTGGTGTGTTTTTATTTTGTATAGAGTCTTCAGCAAATCTGTATGTATGCAAAAGTGAAGTCTGACGTTTGACAATCCGCTTGTGCACTATGTTTTTATGTAAGTTATACACGTCAGCCTAAAACAAAGAACTTTGTTCACTATAATAGCTCCATTTTCTTATCCCACAGAACTCCATTTGGTACTTTCTTCTTCAGCCGTGCTCCAGTGATTGTTTTTAGTAGTCCATTGTCTCCTTTCCTAAAGTTTATTTTTCCTTTACCCCAGATGCTTGTGTAACCATTTTCAGTTTTGAGCCAGTATTTCTCCAGAACTGCAGTCCTGCATTCAGGTGTACCTTTTCTCATTGTTTTGATGATCTTTGGGAGTGAGAAGTAGCCTTTGGACTTTGCATTTAAAGTCCACAGAAGCGTTCTTGCCATTACACAGTTGTTCAACCAGTTAAGTGCAGTTTTTTACTATTATATATAATCATTAGTCAGGTCAAGGTGATGGGGCGGCCACGGTGGTGCAGTGATTAGATTTGCCACCTCACAGCAAGAGGTTCTCTAGTTCGATTCTCGGCTGGGGTGCCTTCTGTGCGGAGTCTGCATGTCCTCGCTGTGGTCACGTGGGTTTCCTCCAGGTGCTCCGGTTTCCTCCCACATCCCAAAGACATGCTGTAGGTGGATTGGACACTCCAAATTAGCCCTAGATTTGAGTGTGTGCATGCATGTGCCTTCTGTGGAAGGTTGGGTGCTGGGCTGGCACCTCGGCACCGTAAAACTCCACTGCTAATCATGAGCGGACAGGTGATCTGCTGTGGTGACCCCTAACTGCGGAAAAAGCCGAAAGAAGAAGTCAGGTCAAGGTGATATTGGACTAACTCTGCTACTAAAACTGTCTTAGAGCAACAAAATCAAGACATTCATCTACTGGCACACAGGCCTTTTAAACTGCATTGTTCCTTTTATGCATCTGTCTCAGGACATTAGTCATGGATTATTTTTTCTGTCTCCTTGCCAAGTTTTCAACCCGCTTCATTCACCCTCGCTATTGCACGAGCTCACTCTGCTGCCCTACATTACCCCCAGTTCCCACCCATCCCTCTTGTTCTACTTTTATACTTCCATAGCACCACCCACCTATTCCTCAGTCCAATACAATCAGTAAAATTACTCCTAATAGTAACACCCACTCTAGTTTACCACCAAAGACTGTTTCAGACTTTAGTACTCCTTGCCCCCTGTAACCATCACACATTTCTTCAACCATCCCAGTACCCTCTTAACATTTTGTAATCCTAATTTGCAGCAAAGATGAAGCCCAAGTTAAATAAGATGCCCCTGATTCTAATTCTACTAGCCTTCATCATCAAATCCACCTCCTTCAAACAATTAGGACCTCAACCATTCCTCACAAAGAATATCAACATCTGCCCAGCCTGTCTTTCTTTATAATACCCTGTCTCTACAAACAAACCACATCTGATTCATTTTTCTATAAATATCTCAAAACTAAGTCTCCAAATTTATGACCAAATACCAAACCAAGACCAGTATATAACTGGCCACACTCTTACCTATGTAAAATATCAGTTAACAAAATTAGAGATATGTACCCCAACCTAGGTCCCAGTGTTCATACAGCCATCACTTCCAACCTCAAAATAAACCAGTCACCTTAATACCTGTCAGCAGAAAGCAGCTCATCTTAGTAAATACAAATCTAAGAAGTATGCGCAGTAAAATCCATGACCTATATGCTACCTTGCCACATAACACTCCTGATGTAGTTATAGCTAGTAAAACCTACCTGAAAAAGAAATGGGGGATAGTTGGACCACCCCCAGGATATAATATACTCAGGCATGACAGACAAAAACAAGCATGTAGGTGGTGTTGCCATCATCCGAAGAAATTGCCTAACCATCATGTTACTCCCACAGGAAATATCCAAGTTTAACAATGCTGAATTTGTAATAGCACTCCTAAAAATCAACAATAGGAAAACTATGTTTAACAGCAATATATGTCCCACCAGGGAATATTACTTTGATACTGCTGAAGGCATCATGTACTGGCTAGACCAACAAATTAACCATGAAACTATAATACTTGGAGACTTAAATGCAGACTAGCAACTGACAACTTGAAAACAGCGCTGACATCTAGGAACAAAGTCCAAGTGATAAACCAATTTGCTCTTCCTGTTTTGAATTAGTTGTGGAGTGATTGACTGGCCCCAAAAGGTGTTGGATCATTTGGACAGGAAAGCAAGAAGGATGCTTCATGCTTATCAAATGACTTCTGAAAATCAGTGTATACCAAAACTATATAGTCCCCGTTCTGAAGGAGATATGGGCCTCCTCGAAATTGAATGTGTGTATAGATGCAGTCTTAGGACTGCATATATATCTGCTGACCTCACAAGGCCCAAATGTAGTGAAAGATTTAAAACGTGAGGAGAGTAAGTCTAAGATGACTCCCCTGCTTTTTTTAGCAGAACCATATTGGTGTCAAGTGGGAATGGAAACCAAACCAGAAGTAGGTAAATATCAGGCAACAACCGAATGTGCCAAAAAACAAAATAAAGAATATAAGGTGAAGGATCAGGTGAGAAGGCAGGAAATGTGGAAAATGCATAAGTATAGTTGCAAGTATAGAAAACTCTTGGAACACCCTCATGTTGATAACGATTGAATGCAGGAATGGTTAAGGAGAGGTAAATTTAAAACATGAAAGGCGAATGTTGGTGGCCCAAGATAGTGGACTACATACACATTTGTTTAGAGTCCATTGAACATGTGGGAGAAACAGACCATGTAGGTTTTGTAAAATTGGAAACCGTAATGTATCTTGTTGCTGGTTGTGATATACTAAGTCATGATATGACAAGACTGTTGCATTGGGGATTGTGCAAACATAATTTTGAAGTAACTGAAAAACATTGGAAACATGAGCCACAAAACATTATAGAAAATGATGTTTATATCACATGGGATCACCCATTACCAACAGTTCAAAAAATAGATGCCATCAAAGGAAGATAAAAGTAGTATTGACCATTAAAATTGCCACACCCAGTGACTATAGTGTCTTGCATACAGCTACACAAAGTCATAAAATACCAGGATTTGCAGGCAGAAACGAGGGCAGTGTGGAAGAAAGATACCCAGACAGTTTCAGTAGTAGTAGGAGCAACAGGTCTTATAAAAAAGAATGTACAATCGTACTTAAATATGTTACAGATTACATGCAGCTCCGTATGAATTGCAGAGGGAGACAATACTGGGCACATTGCAGGTGCTGTGAAGAGCACTTTTGGCTAATGTCAGAGACTGAAACAATACTAGTTTCATGAAGTTTAATCATACGTTGACTTAGCAATGGGGTCCATTCCCATCATGGTATTAAAGACCCAAAAGACTTGGAGAAATTAAAAAGAGGGATGCCCAGATTTAACAATTCCGAACTTCTACAACTCAACAGTAGGAAAATTGTGTTTAACAGCTGTTTATATACTACCAGGGAGTAATATTGGAACTGCTGAAAACATCCTGTGTTGGCTTTCCCAATAAATTAACCATGAAACTAGAGATTTAAATGTAGACTAGCAATTCATAAATTCTACCATCCCCACTGAATCCATAAATTTATACAACTTCAGACAATTAATACCCACACCAACTAGAATCAGTAAAACTTCAGGGCAATGCTAACATTAGACTGGGTTCTTGCAAACAAACCAGACAAACTAACAAAAGTATTCTATCTCTCAGCATAAGTTACCCCATACCAATGTATGCCATTAGAACTCACCATAATGTAGTTAAACATATCTATAATCAGATATGAAATACAACCAATTTCAGCAGATATTTTCATTGAAACACTAAAATAATATAACTGGAATGTACTTGGATCAGTGCCACTAGATACTGCTGCATAACTCTTTAGTAGCATATTCTTACAGACCTTAAATAATCTACCATCAGTACATAATAAAAGGGTACATCCCCGCACCATGGTTAACAAAAGGAACAAAAAAAAAAAACTCATGGTAAAAAGGGATAAATCCTGGAACAATTGGTATAAAAGTAGAACTAGAAATGCCTTCCAGCAATTTAGACATATTAGAAACCTTGCAAAACTCCATATCAAACGTGGCAAGCAAACATATACTATACCAGCCTACAAGACAAACATCAGAACAACCAAAAACTTTCTTTGGTTATCATTAAAACTACTCCAGCCTGGTAAGACCACCACTCTCTATCCAAAAACAGACAATATGAGAGACTGTATCCCCACACAGTTTAATTCCTACATTATACAGTCAGTATTATCTGTCTTGGACACTAATACATCTGCCCCCCCACCATCTACCCCTGTCCAACTAAAACCACCTACAGCTCTTCAGTTTTAGTTCAGTGCCCACCTCGCTCATAATGAGTTTGCTGCTTAAACTAAAAATTACTTCCATAGCTGTAGACCAACTGCCATCAGACTACCTAAAAATGGCCACAGAGGTCATAGCCTTCCCTGTGCCCATACTAATTAATAAGCCCATAGCAGAAAGATTTGGCCCATCACTGTGGAAAAAATCGTACATCATACCACTGCACAAACGTGGCACATCTACTAATTTAATAACTTCAGAACAATAGTGATTCTATCCCCCCTCTCCAAAACATTAGAGAAATGCATTCATGTGGAGCTGATGAAATACCTAACCTGTAATAGCCCACTGTCAGTTACATGGCTTTAGGCCCCAGTGCAGCAACACTACTGCTGTACTGCATTTTACCAGTGTAATAAATCAACATAGAAACAATGGTCTGCTTGTGTCCACCCTATTCTTAGACTTATCCAATGCATTTGATACTGTCTCACACCAGCAACTGGTCATTCAGCTCTCCTCAACAGGAATATCACAGTACTCCTTGTTGTGGTTTCCTAGTTACCCATCTCACATGCTAGCTTAGTTCGGTATGCAGATGACTCAACATTAACATGAGCAGCCTCAACAGTAAATAAGCTCCAAGACATTACCCAAAAGTTATTTTTTTTTACCTCAAAAAGTTTCCAAAATCAAAAGCAATCTTTTATCATAAAGTCAGCAATTGTCATTGAAATTGTAACTCACAGTAAATTTCTAGGCATTATAATAGATGACAGTCTCAAATGTGACCAGCATATTATACTGTACACCTTTAAATCTACACACCAGAAACTAGGCTGCCTTTATAGGATCAATGGATTCCTTACAGATACTGCAAGAAAAACTCTAGCCACCACTGTCTTATTGCAAACTCTCTTTTATACTCCACTCTTGTTCTAACAAACTTTTAAGCAATACTCAAAGAAACTTGCCTCGTGCTATCAATCTTCCTCATAGGACCCACCACTCTCATAGCTTTAAGCAATTAAACTGGCTTGAACTGCACAACTACCTAACATATTTGCGGCTAACTACAGCAAACAAACTCATTCATCATCCAGAAATATGCCCTGCACTACAAAACTTGTTGCTGCCCAACTGTCCAGCAAGGGACATACATTCTAGTAACAAATTCTTGCTGCTCACAAATAAGTCAAATGTCAGACAAACTCAATAGTTTTAAACCGCTGCTTAAATGACATCTTAACTGATCCTCGTCCTGCATATGCTCATCGCAAGGTTAAGCTTTGTGCTTCACCGTACAATACTCTCCAGATATTCTCCTTAAAAGGAATACTCTTAACCTCTCACAATAATGGCACAACTATTTTTTGTACATAACTGCTGCCTGTACAATCCAGTAAGTTGCACGTGGGCTTGTAGCTTCTATCGCTGTAAACTCATAGCATGTGTAAATGTAACTACTGTATGTATATAAATGTAAATAGAAACGTAACTACACTGTGTTTAACGGGAAGTAAGTATAATGCAATGTAAATAAATAGAGCATTTCTCCCCAGGCCCCCATTGAAAATGGGTAATACCTAGTCAGATTTTCCCAGTAAACAAAGGCAAATATTATTTTTCTGCTATGTTTTTAGCTGCATGTGAACAGTTTTAATTATTGTAACATTCATTTGACTATTTTATAGAACTTGTAAAGTGTTCAGTTTGAAGTGTGATAGGAATTGATTGTTTAATACAGTTCTGATTAAAAAATTAGCGCACACATTTTTGAGTACCTTGCAGTCATAAGTGTTCCCAGGTATAGTGCAAAATTAAAGTATGGAAGGAATTGTGTTGAAGCTATTCTGAGTTGTCCTTATTGACAAACACACAGTGATTAGTCAAAACTCAACATGTGAGAACTGCAACTGTATTAAGAACCTTGAATTCATGCACTCTTACACAAGTCAGTACATATGACAATGTGTGGGTTGTCAGCATGCACACCTCATCCTACTCCACCCAAACCCACATCACACATACTTGCATATGCGGAGGTCCTCACCAGAAGCATACCTAAACACCAGAGACCTCCAAACGCAAGCTCGCTACACATTCATCCTCTGCAGAACACAATAGTCCATGCACCAGTGTCTCACCTGTCAAGCCCTTGAGGCAAAACACAAAATTAAACATATTAGTCAAAATTGATTCCATCGTGAGACACACAGATGACCTTCTCACCAGGCAGGATAAGGAAAAGGTCATGGTCAGCTGTATGTCAAGTGCCAGTATACACCGTATCACACATGCACTCTACTCTCTCAACAACAGGTACTGTTATGAGTCCATCATAGTTCATGTTGGTGTGAGTGACTTGAGACGTGTACTGCTCTTGGCTATATGAAGAGAGACTTGACTGAGTTCTGAGTATGTGTCTCAGGCAGGTATGCCCCTAGCCTTAAACAGCATTTTACTTTCACCTAGGATGATGCCTCAATACAAACAGAAAATGATTGACTTCAATTATTGGCTTAGTTTCTGATGTCATTCTAAGGGGATCCAGTATCTGTCAGCCTAGGATGACATGATAGACAAACCTCAATACTTTGCCAGAGATGATCTTTGATCTTCATCTGTTACCCCGGGGATTTCAGCTACTGGCTAAGGCTTTTGCCACCCCCATAGTGCCTTTTTAGGCAGTGTCTCAAGGACAAAATTTCCAACATAAAAACTCCTCCATCTAAAAACAACCTCAAGGTTATGCTGCTAAACGCTAAGAGTCTTATGAAACTGCCCTCACTGAAAGCAGTCCTCACATTGGAAGATGCATACATTTATGCAGTCACAGAGACCTGGTTCAAGGCTGTGGAGAGCACCCCAGCCATACTGGGTTACACCTCCTTCCACACATTCAGACCACAAACTAAAGGCATGAAAACTAAAGGAGACTGTGCATCAATATTCATTAAAGAAAAATACACTTCCAGATTAATTAAACAGAATGATTCCATGGAGATACTTCAGGTACAATTAACTGTTGGTAGGACACTTATTCAAGTCATTGCCAGCTACAGGACCCCCTCCATGAATCAGGACATCCACTCTGCCTATTTGGATCTACTTGAGTCTCTCAAGATACATCCGAACACCATGGTTTTGGGCGATTTTTAACTACTCATCCATTGACTGGGTAAATTACTCATGCCCAAACTCACTTGCCCGAAGGTTCCTCAACTTTAATTCAGTGCTCTGGACCAGCTGGTTGACACCCCCACAAGGGGTGCCAACATCCTGGAGCTGATGCTTACCAATATGGGGGACCACTGTAGCACCCCACACTGTGAAGAGATTCCCTGGTGAGATCTGACCACAAATCATTCTTATTCGAAGTAACTCTCACACTTAATCCCCACCCCCAGCAGCAAGTAAACCAAAAAAACTTCTCTAAAGCAGATTATACCCTCTTACGGGATGGTATAAATAGCTTCACTGCACCCCCCCCCCCTCCCCGATAGAACTGGAAGCTGTGCCGAGTTTTACACCAATGCTTTATACAAACACCTGTACAACTGCATTAACTTGGCCATACCTGATAGAACCTAAACAAGCTCCTCAAGGAAGAGCAAACCTGCCTGGTGGACAACTGCCATTAACAGTTATAGTCCTCTTATTACAATAAGAGAAAGAAATGGCTGTCTGAGTAAGAGGGAGCGAGCCCTAAACTGGAAACACTTCCTCCTCAGCTTAAACAAGCGAATGAGACTTCTTGTGAAGTCCTCCAAACAAACTATGAATCCATATTTGCTTCCTCAACTAAGTAACAACCATAAAGCATTCTGTAATTACATCTGTAACCTTGTGCCGAACTGGTAGTTAATAATATCACATATACTGACCCTGTGGACATAGCCAACCTGTTGGTCGACAGGTTCTGTGAAAACTTCACTCTCCTGACCCTGCCGTACATACTCCATGACATTCCGACATTGGCTCACTAAAGAGCAGGTTGTTAATGCTCTCTATAAGGCCAAAAACACAGCATCTGTAGGACCTGATAAAATCCCAGGCTGCTGCTTATTTGGGCTCCAACAAGAATTAGCAACACCACTGGGTACACTTTTCTATCATAGTCTTAAGCACCGGCTTCATCCTAGCTGAATGGAAAATGGCCACAGTTATTCCCTTGCACAGAGGTGGTGCTTTCACTGGCTTCGGCAACTGTAGACCTATTAACCTGACTAGATTTAACTGCAAGGTCATGGAGTGAATCATCATGGACCTTCTCAGTAAAGATATAGGTAATCTCCAAACACTTGACCCTACTCAGTTTGGATTTCTCAAAGGGAGATCATGCCTATTAAACCTGGTGGACTACTTTCGAGACAGTCACCAAGGCCCTGGATGAGGGGACACCTACCTAGACTTAGCCAAGTTGTTTGACACTATCCCCCACTCAGGCATTATTGAGAAACTCACTCAGCTAGGTATCAACCCTTATATCATTAGATGGGTCACTGATAGAACCCATATAGTCAAAATAGGAGAATTCACCTCCAACAGTAGACCTGTAACCAGTGGTGTTCCACAGGGATCAGTCCTGGGACCTTTTCTGTTTGGAATTTGTTTCTCTGAAGTACAAGCAAAAACTAAAGGTCTGTGACTGACAAAGTTTGCTGATGACTGCCAACTGGGAGCGGTCATAGAATCTCCAAATAGTGTCAACATCCTACCAGAGGATCTTACACAAATGATTGGTGCCAAAGTCATGACCTTAAACTCAGTGCAAAAAATGTATTGGCATCCCTTTCATTAGGAGCGATGTTCCTGCTAACTACCACATCAGTAGTAACACCTTAAGTACGCACTTAGTGGTGAGAGACTTGGGCACACAGGTGGACAGCAACCTTACCTTTGACCAGCATGTCTGCACAATGGTAAGAAGGGCATTCTGTATTGCTCATCTCATAAGTAGGGGCATTGGCTCCAGAAAAATGAAGTTATAATCTCCCTGTATTTTTCTCCCATCAGGGTAACCATTGAGTTGAACGCCTCTTTTGGTGTGTACCTTTCCAAGCACTTGCAGCATTTAGAGAGACCACAAAGGTTCGTCACAAGGCAGATTCGAGTTTTTCAGCATCTGTCCTAGGTGCATCATCTTAAATCACTGTTACTTTATTCTGTTTCATACAGACTACTCCAAGACGATCTCTGCCTTGCATACAAGGCAATCTCTGACTCTGCTTTATTGGAAATGCTTCACATCCGTAAGTCAAATGGTACACGGGTTACTTGCTCTAAAGACCTTAACCTGGTGTGTGACATTAATAAGAACCTGCTGGAGATTACCACACCTTTGGAACAGACTCCCATTTCATGTTATACAGAGCACCTCATTGGCCTCTTCAAACGCAATCTGGATGATTGGATGGGTAACCGTGAATTCACCGCCTGTGTTTCCTCTTGGACAGGGGCAATAGGTGCTGATCATGGAAATAAGGGTAGAACTTGGCTAGGTTTGTAAGGGCCCTAGGGCCATTAGCATATTAACTTCCTATAATTCTATGATAAAAATATCACTATACTTTTGTATAGTAATATGGATAACACTGGCTGTGTCAGCATTCCACAGCTTGTGTTTTGTTTTTAGAAAAGTCTTAGAGACAAAACACTTAAAAGCTACAACCAAGTGGAGGGATCAGAAAGACCGGCAAAAACAAAGCCACTGCACCAGATAAAGTCCAGGCCAGGCTCCAAAAATATAATGCAAGAATTCCAAGCAGGCAAAGGGCACACATGGCATAAAAGTAAACAATTTATTTAGTAAAAGACATGTAAGCGCTTTCGCGTACGTGAAAACCCTTGTATGTTTTTTACTAAATAAATCGTTTGGTTTTATGCCATGCGTGTCCTTTGCCTGCTTGGAATTCTTGATTCAGAAGGACAGTTTAACTGAGAATTTAGTTCTGTTTTGAATTGTGCTTAGTTTTGCAGTCTTCACTTTTTTTGTGCACACACATGGTTACAGTTTGAGTAGGACTTCTTTGACATCTTTCTTGCAAAGCTTGCTGTGTGACAGCAGTATGCATATGCCTTTCACATAAACACTGAAATGTTTTGGTAAGTAATGTATCGGTTTGATTGCCCTTAGTCTTTCTGATTTCCGGATACTCCAGAAATAAAGTACTGTACAAAGTTTGATATTCTGAATAGCAGCAATTTCATAGTTTTTTTTTTTTGTTTTTTTTTTGCAGAAGCATTGCTTTAAAGGGAGTTGAGATAGGTGGACTAGGTGTGGAAAGACGAGAAGGAAAGCCTGCCTGTGGGCAATATAAAGGTTAAGGCAACCATGTGCATCTCAGACAGGTAGAATGTAAAAACAGAAGAAAATTTCAAAAACTCTGGCAAACTTCTGCATCCTTAGATTCATTTTGGTATCCTATAATCAACTAAGTATCATTACTGACATAGTAATTAGTACTATAAATGTCACTAGAAGCATTGTAGGGAGATGATTGTTGAGGAGCAGTGCAAATCGAGGTTAAGCACACAGCAATAATAAAGGCATTAAGGATTATGTAAAAGTGTTGTAAGTGCATATATGTAGGCTTGCTGTACTCCCTTCCTTTGGTATCTGTTTAAATTTTGCCTGTAAAAAAGGGAGCAGTTATTCCTTTCAGTTATTTTTCAGAGCTTTAAGAGATATATGTGGAAACATGTTCCCATTGTACATGTTATTGATAACTGTTAGATGATGCTTTTAAGTCCATTAAGTCTGTTTCAGGAAAAAAAGGTTTTTACCTAGAAATGTACATAAGGGAGGTAATTTGCTGTGATATAATTTACCATATTTGTTGGTCAGCAGCAAAGAATCAACCGACTGCTTTACCGAGGAAGTTGCTTCATCCTTTTAATCAGTAAACAGTTCAGTTCAGGCCTTATTTACCTGCTTAAGGCTGAGTATGTTACAGATGTGGTGACTGAAACAAGAAAAGGAGTAAATTTCAATAGTTACAAAGGTAGATAATGTTGAACGCATGAAATATCCAAAGATGAATGCTAGAAATATGACCTAAACATAAAATCAGCAGAACAGAATACACAGATCTATGTCAGATTATCGAAGTTCCGAAACTTTGAAATTCATGTGGCCGAGACCATATGATCAAAGTTTCACTACTTAGAACTTTTTTATTTATTTATTTATTGTTCAGTTTTTTAACATTTTTGCGGGGGGACAAGCCCTCCTGCACCCCCCACATCCCCTGCTAATTATGTATACCAATGAGATCATACTACATTGTGGAAAAGGGTAAATTTCACATTCTGCCCTGTACCACATCTCTGTTTAAAACGTTTGAAGTTTCAAAACCTCGATCATATGGTCCCAACCATTTGACTTTCGAAGTTTTAAAACTTCAATAATCTGATAGAGACACAAATACACATATGATATAAAACATGTTTCTAAGTTAACCAGGCACAGTAGACAGCAAAAACAAAGTAACCAAATCTGAATGTAGCATACACAGTGAAAGATAGTTAGTAAAACCGTAATCGGTACAGATAGAAAAAGCCAACCAGGACCCCACAGATTGAGAAGTCATGTAGCCTAAATACAAATAGTGTTTAATAGAACATAGTCCACTCCTAAATGAAAACACAATAATATGTTTGACAGTTAGTAGGACTAAGGCTTTGGGCTGCTATGCTGCTGCTTGTAGCCCAGGTTGCTGACATGGTTTGATTCCTTCCACCTCCATTTCCCTGCCATATGTATCTGCGCAAGTCAGTTAACCAGACAATGATCCTGGGTTGCCCCTGAAAAAAAGAGATACCTGTATCCACTGGGATACCTAGTTTTAAAAAAAAATCATGGGCAGCAAACTCCACTGAACAAATACACATTCCCTATTTCCAGTGTTCAGATATGTGAACGCCAAAGCTGAGTATTACTTGCAGCTTTAACAACTTTGAGTTAAGGTGAAGAAACATCACAGTGCTGTAAAAAATGCCTGGCACTTTATCCAGCCTGAAATAAATCTCTAGTTCATGAGTGACTGCTTCCCTGCATTCTTAATAGAGCAGTAACAGTAGTGTGAATTCCATCAGCAGAAACAAGGCTATAATTTGCCATCCAAACCCAAAGTCAGCAAAGGTAATTGAGTCATAGTTTTCAGACTGCTTCACAAGAACTGTAGTACATAAGTTAATGAGAGAAGGCAGCATTAAAACAGGCCTCATTGCTTTGGGAGAATGTCTGCTGAATAAAATGTAGTGTAGGTCAGCAAAATTGGTCACTCCAAAATAAAACTGGAAAAAATAAAAATTTCACTGTTACTGTAACAGTCATTCCATATTTGTGTTGGTAGCCAGATGCCTTCATCTTTGACAGTCCAAAACCCTTTTAATTTCTGCTGAAAACACTGAAGGGGAGACTTGCATTTGTTTAATAAGAGAGAGAGAGTATTTTTGACTTTTTTTGTGTGCCTGCATCTTTAGTACATTTTCACCATTTTCTGAGCTAATGGCTCTTCAGAATGGGAATGGTGACGACTTGATTGGAAGGAGGTGGAGGAATGTGCTTTGCTGAAAATATTTCCTGTTTTCATTGCAGTTAAGATGTTTGCATAGATGGTCTTAATAAACTCCTATATGTGTGTGTGAAATATATGCATATAAGATGTCATATTAAGTATCTGGGAAAAGTTTATTAAATATATTTTATTATTCATGATATGGGGTGGCATCGGTGGTGCAGCAGTTAGCATTGCTGCCTCCAAGCAAGAGGTTCCCCGGTTCGATCCTTGGCTGGGGTGCCTTCTGTGCGGAGTCTGCATGTCCTCCCTGTGGTTGCATGGGTTTCCTCCAGGTGCTCCGGTTTCCTCCCACATCCCAAAGACATGTTGTAGGTGGACTGGGCACTCTAAATTGGCCCTAGGCGTGAGTGCGTGTGTGTGCCTTCTGTGGAAGGTTGGACGCCGGGCTGACAACTTGACACCGTAAAACTCCACCGCCAGTCATAAGCGGACAAAGTGATCCGCTGTGGCGACCCCTAACCGGGAAAAGCCGAAAGAAGAAGACATAGAAGGTCTTAAAGGTTCTGTGCCCAGCAGTGCTCTTGAGTTATATATTTGTCTTCCTACTGTGTGCATGTAACAATGACCTATTGTTTTGAGAAATCGCAGCTCACCTTCTCCAGAACTAGCTTATTTATGATGGCTCATTGGCTGATGCCTTGACACTAAGAAGGGATGAAAATAAGAAATTTTGATGTTAGCAAGAAAGTATGTGTCTTGTACCATTTAGTAGAGCAGCTTACAGTTCAATTACAAATATTTAATGTAAATGTTCAATAAAAATTCATTGGGAAAATAGCACAACACATGTAAGATGTGTAGTGTTATGTAAAATTGTTTGCATTATAAGCAGCACATGACATTTTGAATGCGCATCAAAGTAGCAGAGCAGTAGTATGTTGAGTTTGCAGTCTGAAAAAACTCTTAGAAAGTAATAAGTCTAGTATTTGAGTGCATTTGTGATTCTCAACAATACTTTAGGTGTGTGTTGCCTCAGTACCAGCAAATGTGTAACCCATTAGTTTTCTTTGCTATAGCTAATGCTCTTGACTTATTTCATTTGTAATATAACTATTTTTCTTCCTCTGAAGATTTCAGGTTATACTTTGACAATTCAAGCAGCTGACAGTGGAAATCCACCCAGGTCCAACACTACCACAGTTAATATTGATGTATCTGATATAAACGATAATCCGCCAACATTCTCTCAAGCAAACTACAGTGTCATAATCCAGGTAACACTGATTATCTTAACAAATGTAATGTCTAATTAACTGTTTGCTATGCTGAGATGCATGTCGTCAGATGTTTCTGTAATGGACCAGTCACAACACTGCTTCTGTCAGCCTGACATTTGATCAGATGTACATGTGCATTTGCATATGATGTATCTGCAATTTTGATGTACAGTTGGACAATTATATTAGAAAGAAAATGTAGTAGGAAGGAGGACAGGCTGTTTTGTCAGGAGTACTGGGGGATGTAGATAGAATATCTGCAAAGACAGGTTAACCAGACAAATGAATGTGGAAAATCATTGGGTATACTAAAGAGGAAGGGTAATGTACATCTAGAGCAGTAGTAAGTAGCAACAAGATTGTTCAAGTATGTAATTTCATTTTTTCAGTAGAAATGGAGATCTAACTTTGGAAACATAATGTGTAGCTGTTGGGAAGTCTTTTTTCTGTACAGTACAGCAACACTGGCAGTTTAAGGTGATAGCTGCTGATGGATACCACAAGATACAGTGTAAGTGTGTAAGAAAGAAGGTTGTGGTATGTCAAGAGCAGTAACATGTCAGGTTATTTTCAGGCACACTGGCAGCAAAAGTAAATAAAAATCGTCCACCCTATCTTTCACATTCACTTAGTTCCTTAAATTCCTCGCAAACCCATACATCCTGAACTATCCTAGATTTATGGTAGGTGAAAAAATAATCCAAACTGCACCCTAATCCATGAGCTGGCACAGTAACTGTTTTGAGAAGAGTTTCCAGACGGAGATTGCGCAACCACATACTCTTAAATGCCGTGCGGTTGGTATGCACCCCTCCCCCGTTAGTTGTTCGCTTTGATACTGATAGTGAGCTCACAGTTCGTAGCGTTACTTCTGAAGAAAGCAGTAGTGAGCCCGTGATTTATAACAATTGAATAAAAACCTCAGATGCCGGCTTCTTAGCTTTCTTGCATGCTGGTAGAGCATGATTTTGTCCTTCTATGCATATGTAAAATTAATTCTTCTGTTCGGTAAAAACAAATTGTGGCAGTGGTGCAAAACCCAGACTTCATGTGTCGGGTTTTGAATAAAATTGGTAACCGGACAATTTGCCAGAAAACCGGACAGTCCGGTCAAAAACCGGACAGCTGGCAACCCTACCCCCAGCTAGGCCTGTTTCAAAATTTTCTTTACACTTTGAGGTTAAGTTTGTCTGCCTCTCTATCTGGAGCACATGCTGTCACATGCTTGACTGAGGCTGATTCACCTATTTTGTTTTCTGTTTCTTTCTGGAGCTTCACAGTTTTTCATATTGTTTCATCTCCTAAAACTTCAAAGCCTTTTAAGTGCTCATTTGATCATTACATCAGTAGCAGTCAACAAAAGTGAATGACGATACCTGTGCTCAATACCTTTTATGTACAGGAAGAGTAAGGCAACATTCTATTGGTTACAATCTACGTAGATTGGTTTGTGTAGAGCAAGTCTAATTCTCGCTCAAGAAAGGCAAACATGCAAGCAGCGTATGGTATGAAAGGCTTTTGTAATGTCAGTAAACAAAATTCCATGGTCATTGTTGTTTAGTCATAAAGTGCTGCTGATATATTGCTAAATAACTAAACATTTTCTTGATCTCCTGTTTGTGAGCTCCATTTGTAACTGAGAAATTAGTCTCTTAATAAGCTGAACATTTTTTTTTTGCTCATTTTTCCGACTATCTGCCAAGCATCAGTTCCCTCTCAGCTGTTTGACCCATTTATTCCTTCTGCACTGAGGGCAAGACTCATCGGAGAAGGGCCAACATTCCAGCAGCCAGTTGGGTGGTTTGAATTTTTTTACCCTGCGTCCCTGTAGGTGTGTGCATTTGTGTGTAATATATATCTACACACACACACAACTGTGCAAGAGAAGGAGATTTGCACTCTCTGGAATGGACATTCCCCTATTTCTTCAAGGGATGTTGCTGTCAAGCACCCTCACTCACCAACCCCAGAACATAAAAGGTGGTGTCTCTTGTGTTATTTTCCTTGAAATGCATACAATCCTCCACCCCAACTGACTCAAAATTAAGAACATCCCTCTGAAGTTTGCAAAAAAAAAAAAAAAAGTACTGCAGCACACCAACCACACATGTCCATGTGCTGCTTGATGTTCATCGTGTTTCACTGTTGCAGTCATTACTGTTGGGTTATCCTGCTGGCAGGCTACCCGTAGTTGGCCTGAATTACAATGTCTTGGTCTGGCGTCTGTTGCTGTCGCCTCTTCCCTGACGTCAGTGCGCCAGGGGTATAAAAGATGCAGCAGACGCCATTTTCTTTAGTCTTTCTTGCCGCGCGGTGCCAGAAGCAGAAGCAATTCGCAAGTGCTGGTCGGCCGACTCCTGAGATTTTCGTGTTCGAATTTCAGATCCGAAGTCTTCATTTAAAGCTAAGTACATTGTTGGGGAAACTTTTTTTTTGCAACAGACCGATGTCAGAAAAGGTTAATAATTGTATTTCTTGTGTGAAGCAAATACCTCATAAGGATTTCCATTCTTATTGTATTCCTTGCCTAGGCCCTGATCACGACATTGCTAATTGTAGGTTTTGTGCTAGATTTAACTAACACACTATTAAGCGTCGGTATGATTTTGCATTTCATTACTTTGGCCGAAGATTTAATTACACAATGTCGTCGGATAGCCATCCGACTACCGCAGTTCACAAGAAACGCAAGGAAAAGGACAGGCATCCACGGTCCAAAGCTGATGACGAGGCTTCTTCTAAGCCAGTCGCTGATTCACCAGTTCTCAGTGAGGCGCTTTTGCAGCCCCTGACGCACGCTACCTCAGAGCCGCAGGCCGTGTCCGACTCCCACGTGGAGCAGACTAGGCCGCTGGAAACTCAAGGTATTGTACACTTGGAAAATATTCCCTCAGATGGGTCCGGAGCCGCTGAGCAGGCATCTGCTTCTGAGGGTGTTTTCAGGCCTACACAGTTGTATGTAAAACCGACTACAGTTTCAAAGGCAAAGACTAAAGCACCACTAAAGATAAAGAAACAAGTGCAGCAAGCCCATGGACAGGCCTCCATGCCTAAAAAACAGATGCTCAAAATGGCCGAAGACCTAATTGCTTTGATCAGGGGTCCCCATCCCCCTCCTGATAAGAGGCCTAGGCAAGAGACAGAGTATGAATCTTCAGATCAGGTTTCCCATTTCCTCTGACTCCTCTTCTGAACAGGAATTCTCTCTTCCTCCCTATGAGGATTCTGATGCTGAAGAATCTATCCCTTCCGCCTCTCCTCCTGAGGATTATTCTTTTGGGGAAACCCTGCATACCATGAGGGAGCACTTCCACTGGGAGAGCCAAGACTACTCAGAATCTAAGAAAAGGCTCAGAGATTTTCTTTTACTACCTCTGCACAGGCCGCATGCTATCCCCCCCCCCCTGTTTTAGACATTGTAGAGGATGTATTTTCAGAGTCCGGCCTGTCTCCTGACTCTTTACCCCCCTGCACCTGTTAAGCCAGACAGATACTACAGGGTTCCAGATTCACAGAAATTTCTTTATAAAAACCCTGCTGCTGACCCAGAAACTATTTCTCAGGGTCCCAAAGGGGTCAAGGCTTCCACTGCAAAAAACCCCATCCCCTCTGATAGGGATTCACGGGCACTGGACAGATTGGGGAAAAAGGTTTACACTGCTGCTACCTTGGCTGTGAGGGCTTTAAATTGTCAATTTCATATGCTTAAATATCAGCAATACTTACTGTCACTGCTTAAACTGAAAATGTTAATTCTGGATGTGCAGAAAACAAGGAAATGCAGGATTTATTGCATGCAACTGAACAAGTGGGAAAGCATACTTTGCAATGTGGTTTTGATTTTCTGGAGGCCTCTTGCAGGGCTGCTGTTACGGGTTCTGTCATTAGGAGACATGCTTGGTTAAAGCAACAGAATCTGCCTGATCATGTTAAAGCAAAATTATTAGATGCTCTATTACAGCATGATACTTTGTTTGGTGTTAAAGCAGAAGAGGTGTTGAAGAAAATGGAGGACAAAGCGAAATCTATGCAGACAGTTAAGGATTTCTTACAGGTGCAGCCACCCAGATTTAGCAGGAACTGGCCTACAAAGAATTGGTCCTTTCCAGTGTCAGGCTACAAAGAGGCAGATACAGATGCCCCAGAGGCAGATCCCAGCCCCAAAGCTCATACAGGCCTAAACAATGGGGTGCTTCTACCTCCAAAAGCGGAGAAGACAAATCACAGCCATACAGGAAACAGTCACAATGACTTTCCTCTGCCAGCACCAAGCACTTATCTTTTGGCAGCCCCCTTAGGGGGAAAACTTGCACTTTTTTCACAAAATTGGCACATTACCACCCAGGACAAATGGGTCTTGAATATAGTGTCTCAGGGCTACAGTTTCCACTTTCACACTCTGCCAAGGGCAAAAGGTATGCCAGACCTGCCACACAATCAATGGGCAGAGGCACAAAAGCAAGTTTCATCCCTCATGGACATGAGGGCCATTCAGCAAGTACCACAGCAAGAGCAGGGACAAGGATTTTACTCGAGACTTTTCTTGGTACCCAGAAAGGACAAAGCCTGGAAACCAATACTGGAACTGTCTATTCTAAACACATTTCTGGACGTTCCAAAATTCAAAATGTTGACTCTGCAACAACTTCTGCCCATGCTGGGCAAGAAGGCTTGGCTTGTAACTTTGGACCTAAAAGAGGCATACCTGCATGTCCCAATCAGACAATCTTGCAGAAGATACCTCAGATTCATAGCTGGCTCAGTGCACTACCAATTCTCTGCACTGCCCTTTGGCTTATCTACTGTGCCCAGGGTCTTCACAAAATGCCTGGCACCAGTAATTGCATTTTGCAGACAAAGAGGAATTCAAATATATCCTTACTTGGACGACTGCCTTATTCAAGCAGAGAACAAGGACATTCTACTAAAGCATCTGGCATTTGTAAAAAGATTACTAATTTGCCTAGGGTACACAGAAAACGAAAAGAAATCAAAACTAGTACCCTCTCGAGATAATATTCCTAGGTGCAAGCTTAAATACAAATGCCCAGATGGCTTATCACACGCCAGACAAAGGCAACTGACTTCTTACTTCAAAATGTTGGCAACAAAGACCCAGTTATCTGCAAGAAAAATTCTGCAGGCTTTGGGCTTCATGGCATTCTGCATTCGGCTAATTCCATATGCCAGACTGCATATGAGGAAACTACAATGGTATCTAAAAAGTGTTTGGACTCAACATTGCCACAGCCTGGAAACATTAATTACCCTCATTCCCTGCCTGCAACAGGAGTTTCGATGGTGGGCACAGGCCTGTCACCACAACAAGGGACAGCCATTCACTTTACCCACAGCCAGGCAGACACTAACAACGGATGCATCAGATTATGCCTGGGGGGCCCACATGGCAGGAAAATGTATTCAGAGCACATGGCCCGCAAGCCAGATGCATCTTCATATCAATCAAAAAGAGATGCTAGCTGTTAAGAATGCCCTGACAGCTTTTCAAGGACCTACTTCATCCAGGACAACTACTGATAAAGACTGACAATACTACAGTCATGTGGTACATAAACAAGCAGGGAGGCACACATTCCTACCCCCTCTGCAGACAAGCCATGACTTTGTGGGACACAACATTGACTTACCAAGTTCACCTGCAAGCACAATTCCTGCCAGGAAAGATAAATACTCTGGCAGACGAACTAAGCAGAAACCTCATGAATCCCCACGAGTGGAAACTGGATCCACAAGTCTTCAGCATGATGACAAGGAAATGGGGATGCCCAGACATCTATTTGCCTCCCCTCACAACTGCCAACTACAGAGATTCTGCACAAGGACTTATCACAAGCAAGCATGGAAAGTGGATGCCTTATCCTTCAGCTGGAAAAACATAACAGTATATGCCTTTCCTCCCCAAGGTACTCCTAAAGGTCAGACAAGAGAAGCCAAAAATTATTCTTATTGCCCCAGACTGGCCACGCTGGTACCCAATCCTAAAGAACATGTCTCAAGGTCCAGCCTGGACATTGCCTGAAATTCCTCACTTACTGACCCAACAAAACAATTGGGTCCTGCACAGCCAACTTAGGACCTTAAATCTGGCAGCATGGCAGGTAATGTAGCCATTCAGAACACTCCTCTCTCCAAAGCTGTGATGGATGTTATTTTGGAAGCCAGGAGGCCCAGTACCAGAAAATCTTATGCAGAAAAATGGAAGAGTTTCTGTGCTTGGAACCAGGCACAAGGAATTGACATGTTTGTACCTAATATTCCTCAGATTTTACAATACTTAACTGAGGTGCTGGACAAAGGCCTATCCTTTTCATCAATTAAGATCCATGCCTCTGCCATTTTAGCCCATTACAATACAGAGCCACCTATATTTTCTCATCCTTTAATAAGGCAGTACTTCAGAGGGGCCAAAAAACATAAGACCTCCAAGGAGAGCACCAATACCTGCATGGGACCTCAATTATGTCTTGGAAAAACTCACACTGCCTCCTTTTGAGCCAGCCTTAACAGCTGATATAAAATTCTTATCTTGGAAAACAGCTCTGCTCCTAGCAATAACCTCTGCAAGATGAGTCTCAGAGTTACAGGCACTCATGGCTGTGGAACCTTTTATCATTTTCCATCCAGACAGGGTTTCTCTGAGGACAAACCCGACATTTATGCCTAAGGTGGTGTCCAGTGTGGCACTTAACCAAACCATTCACTTGCCTACGTTTTATCCAAACCCACAGAACAAGAGTGAGAGACTTCTGCATCCTTTGGACATACACAGACAGCTACGCTTCTACTTAGACAGAACTAAAGCTTTCAGAAAGACTGAGCAACTTTTAGTGGCATATGCTGCAGTATCACAAAGAAAGGCTATCTCAAAACAGACTATTTCAAAATGGATAGGCCATTGTATTCTTTTCTGCTATTCACAATTTGGCATATCAGTGCCTAAGGGCATTAGGCCACATTCAGCCAGAGCAGCAGCCACTTCAGCAGCTTTCCTCAGAGGAGTACTAACCAAGGACATTTTAGAAGCTGCAACTTGGAGTTCAGTGCACACATTTACAAAGCACTACCACTTGCCTCTCTACTCTAAATCCGGAGCAGGCTTTGCCACTGCAGTTCCGCAGGGCCTCATAGCTTCTCCTAATCCTGTTTAGCCCCAGCCACCCATCCTCAGCTTTGGGATTCATCCCAACAGTAATGACTGCAGCAGTGAAACACGATGAACATAGTACATTTGTGTACCTACCATAAATGTAGATGTTCGAGTGTATTCACTGTTGCAGTCCAGGTTACCCTCCCACCATCCCCCTTTCTTTTGCTGGGTCTCATCTGTACTTCCCTATTCTATACAACCTATGTGGTGTATTTGCTTGTTGATGAAGGAAATGTTTACCTTAGTGCTTGAATGTTTATTGGCATAATTTTTAGCATACCCTTTTGGGGGCACCTGACATCTGGGGCAAGAAAAGGCGTCAGCTGCATCTTTTATACCCCTGGCGCACTGATGTCAGGGAAGAGGCGACAGCAACCGACGCCGGACCAAGACTTTGGAATTCAGGCCGACTGCGGGTAGCTTGCCATCAGGATAACCCAACAGTAATGACTGCAACAGTGAATACACTCGAACATCTACATTTATGGTAGGTACACAACTGTACTTTCTCTTGCCATCTAAAATTATTCCTTTTTAAAATAAATACTCTCTTCAGAGTGTCATGCGCAGGAGTATCATTATTTGTCACCCTTTGCTGCTTTAACTTCAGAATTTCTAAAGCCTTTAACTTGATGTCCTTTAGGCTTGTGTCAAGATTACGATAATTAAGAAAGAAAACCCTTAATACTCTATTAGGAGTACCTAGACCTTCAGAGATGCAGCTTACACCTGAAAATGCTTTCATTTAGTTATGCCGAGTAGCAAAAGCATGTTACAAAATATACCTTGTTACAGAAACGTTATGAATATATATGGAACACTATCCTTTGATATACATTGAAGAATAAAAACCGAGGGTTTGTTGGCAGCAAGGTGCTGACATGTAACAGTCAATAACAGTTTTATACGGTAAGTAACCCAGCCCCGCTTTGCTTGTGGAAACACTTTCCTGTAGGTGCAAGTTTGAAGTATCACCTTCCTGAGATGAATACAAACATGGTTACATGGAAACAAAACAGTCCGCAGGTGCATGGAAGAGTAAGGGAACACCAGTTCCTTCTAGCAAGACTGAAACTAAGTAACACCAGTGAAACTAAGTAACACCACTGCAGAAAGGGAACACTTTATTCTTAATGACATTACTAAACATACAGACAAAGCGCACATTAAGTAACTGTCACTTGAATTAAGTTGCTGACCACATCATGTATGGTGGTACCGTGGCACCACACTTGCAGCCTAACAGTGCTGCAGAAGAAAACGTTACTGAATAACCACACGTTTGTACTGAAGGGTGTGTGTGTGTGTGTGTGTGTGTGTGTGTGTGTGTGTGTGTGTGTGTGTGTGTGTGTGTGTGTGTGTGTGTGTGCAGGGGAGAAGATGCATCAGCAATTCTAAAGGGTAATGTCCACTGCATACATTTAAAAAAAAAAAGTAAGCAATAGCATCATGAACATGAGTAACTTCTACTTTGTGTAAGCCTATCCGTATTCCAAACATTTGCCCTCACTGCAAGTTCTTTAAGTTACATTTTCTGGTATCGTTCTTGGATCTTTGGGTTATCAGCCTTTGCGTGTAAGTATAGGCAGCATCATTCTCCATGTGACCAACTCTTTGTGACTCACAGGTGTTCCCCATGCATGATTCTAGAGGGGCTTCCAATTGCCTGGGCAGAAGGCAGAGTGTTGTAAAGTAACTTGCTCAGGCTTGCCCCTTATATTATTTTCTGTAGCAAAACATTAAATTCCAGGAATCGTTAATGCTAGTTAAGTTCTTTTTTAAATTGATCTCACATTTAGATTCTTCACTATAGCGTCTGAAGAAATAGGGACTCTGCTCTTGAAAACACTTGTACAGCTTTGGGTTTCTCATGGAAAAAAAGGCAGATCCCACACTGATTTAACCAGGGTATGCATGCTTTAACAGTTGGCATGCACTAACATGCAAGTAAAAGTTGATGATCATTTTCGTAAGTATAAGGGTATACTTTTAGCAACACACTGCATTAAATGTGAAAAACATGCTGTCCCAACATGGAGTCCAAAGTCCTTATCCAAGCATATTAAGAGCATACTTTTCTGCTTGCTTTGTTAATGTCTTGAGACAACTGCAAGGAAATTACATGTAAGAACCATCATCAACATCAGGGATCAGGCTTAGGGCATTGGATGAAGCATTAGATCCATTCACTTGAAAGTGAGTCCACAGTTATTGTTTCATTAAATAGGCAAAACACTTCTCTGCTCAAAGTCTCTGAGAAATGTGTAGTTGGGTGTTCATTATAAAGATTAATGTTGCAGACGTCTGACCTGACTTCCGGAGTGATGGACATCCCCAGAGCAGACCCTCTCCTTTTGACTTCGAGTTAAAAAGGGAGAACAACTTGTACTATTTTCATTTCTTTTTGCCACACTAAGCAGACATTTGCCAGTACATCTGTCCATCAGTCCTTTCTAGGCAATGGCCAGAGAATATTTATCCAGTTTAGAGACTTTTATTTAAAAATTGTATTTTAATTTGTACTTTTATTGTGATTGGTACTGCTAGTTATAGATGTGTACAAGTCTGCACCAGTCACATGAAAAAACTACTGACAAGTATGTCTGGGAGGACAGATTCTGTGTGAAGATTAAAGGTAATCACCTGTAGCACTGCCTGTGGAGGGCTGTGAGGTTTAAATATACAAGCACTGTGTGCCATCTTTAGCAGGAAGATACTGCTTCACCTGCTATAGCCTCTGGACCTTCCTGGGACACTGGTGGATTTTAACATGGCACAAAGGCCATCGTTCCCTTCACCAGCTGGATAATTCTTTATAACCAGAAAAATGTACAAGCTTTCACTAAAGGCACAGTTCTGTCATCATAAAAAGGAAAAGTCTAAAAATGTAATGCTTAAGGAATCAGTCAATCGGCAGAGAATGAGAGGCAGTAGTACCCCCTCTAGTCTCACTGAGGCCTAATGACATCATGTCTGTTGAGGTGCTGACTTTCTTCTGCCCCTGACACCCAATGTCTACTAGTGCATTCACTTCACCTGTTTTAGCCCCCTTGAAAGCAGATATCTGAACCGGCTGAGAAGAGGCTCACTGTTTCCAGTTGCTCACAACAAATAAGTGAAAATCTTGGAAAATCAATGCCAAGAACAGAATAAGGAATGGTACTTTAAAGTAAGATCAGAGATATGCAGTAACAGTACCAAGACCAACACAGCTGCAGGTAAAATCCAATGACACTTAATACATAAAAAATAAAAGCCAGTAAATTGCTACCGCTTCATCAGACTAGTTGTGAAGAACATCCAAATCACTTTAACAAATCAGTAAAAGTAATTAGAACATCAGTTAAATACTCATTACTTTAAAGTGCCAGTACATAAAATACTAAAACCATAACTTATAAAAAAAAAGTCAGTGTTTCAAAAGTCTAGCCTTCTAGAATGATTTGAACCAGGAACTTCATTTAAGGATGGACTCCACTTCTTTTCAGCGGATTCAGTCTGATTCCTAATGTCCACCCTTTTAAGCTCTCAGAAATAATCTCAAGCACTAAAAATCTAAAATAATGGTCTGCTCCATGGTTGGTAACATGTTTAGCCAGTGCATTAGTGTCCTCCTTGTTTTTGATTTCTCTTTGATGTTCCGGAATCCTGTCCGTCAACTGTCTATTACTCATTCCTACATAAAAAGCATGGCGCACTTAATACAGTAACTAAAATAAACTATATTGCAGGTTCTACAATCAGCATAAAAATCTGTTTCCAATTTAAAGCGCATATTAGAATGCACATAATTGAAGTCTGTATGTATATATTTACATGCTGTGTAGTTCCTACATTTAAAAGTACCTTTTCTATCTGATGCCATTTCCTTATTACAGATAGAGGTATTGTAACATAAAAGCCTTTTCAATGACTTGCTATTCTTAAAAGAAAAATGTGGAACTGTCTGTAGCATTTTTCAACTCATTCACAGTGTCTAGTACACCCCAATTCCTTCTAATAACCACAGACACCATGTACGTCAGAAGAATATGTTAGAGGAAATTTAATCAGCTCTTGTCTTTCTGTTGCCTGAGTAGTTTTGAGGCTGGTTCTGTCTGCATAGTAGGGCCTACATTTACCCCTCTCTCTGTGAAAGCATCTGTAATACATGTATTAACATCTGCTTCTTTGTACCCTCAATTCAGAAACTCCACTTTCAGGGACTCAGGTGCTGCTATTAATTGCTCTTCATAATTGCGGAGTCTCATGACCCTATATACTTGGCCTTTAATAACATTTCAAGTAACATGCCATGGATGCATACTGCTCTTGTGTAATAGGTTATTTTTTCTGGTAGGTGTCTTATAAATATTTGTTACTATCTGTGTCAACTCTGCTTTCTTGACCATGACGTCAAGAAATTCAATCTCATCGCAAGAGAATTTATATGTGAATTTCAAAAATCCAGTAGATTGTTGCAAATAATCTATAAATTCTACAAGGCAGTCTGCTGTTCATTTCCATAACAAAAAATATCACCCACAAATCTGACATACCACAAAATGTGATTAGAGAAGCCTTTGGCTTGTAATAGTACATCCCTCTCTCACATGCTGTGCCCATCGCTACACCAACTTTCTGTGCAAAAAATTGTTCTTCAAATAAGAAAATATTATTCTCCAACACAAGTTCTAATATCAGCTGTGAAACAGTGGTTAGTACAGAAATTTCCTAATATTCTTTATGCCCCATTGATTGTGAATCACTGTAAAAAGTGAATCTGTATCCATTGTCACTAGAAAATGTTTAGTGTTCAGGTTGGAAGTAGCCACAAACAACTTTTGTAGGAAACTTCTAGTATCTTTAAGAATTGTTTCACATGTATCAAGCAGAGAATGCAAGTTCTTAATAAAAATTGAGAGTGGCTGTGTCACCCAAACTTTCCCAGATACTATCGGGCACATAGGTGGAAGTGTTAGATTTTTGTGCACCTTGGGTAAACCATAAATAATTGGTACAAGTGGTTGTTTGACCTCAAAGTACTGAAACATACCAGTCGTTAACATGTCAAATACAAGGAATGATACTTTATCGATGATCCCATTGACTAGAGGCTTAGAAATGCAGGCATATGTGGTGTCATCATGAAGGAGTTGACCCATTTGCATTCTGTATAGGTCCTTATCTAAAATAACTATTCCTCCACCTTTGTCCGCTGGTCTAATTTGTATCCATTTCATGTCCTTCAATTCTGTAAGGGCAATATGTTCGTCTTTAGTAAAGTTAAAATATTTATTCTTCCTTTTACATTCAAAACCCTTCCTTATCTGTTTCTCACATATCTCAATAAAAAAAGTCTCTATCTTGGCATTAGGTGGAGGAATAAACGTACTAGGTTTCTTAAAATAATTCATGTTACTACTAACAGTGCCAGTAAACATTGCTTTCAATGCTAGAGTTTTGCCAAATAGTCTTAGATCAGTAAAGTCATCTGTTAAATCGGCCTCTCTAGCCAGAATAAAGGAGAGGCCTTTATTCAAGAGAGTTAATTGTGCAGGGGTTAATTGTACAGAGGAAATATTTATAACTAAATTATTTACCTCAGCTTGGCCCCACTGAGTTCTCGTTTACTGCCGTGCTCGAGAGACGCTGTAGCTTCCCCTTTCTCCCTCGACTCTGTGATCTGTCTCTGATGGGAAAAGGGGTCTGCAGATGAAAAAATGTGGATGCAGGTTCAAGTCCCATATTTGACTGTACAGGCACAGAGGAACTCCCAGTATCTTCAGAGGGAGATTTCCTTTTCTTATACGCTTGATGCACCGCCATTCTTTCTCCATTACTATGCTGTTGTGGTAGCTCAGATCCTCTTCCGGTCGACTGAGCAGATTGTGTTGTATGCACGCCCACTGCCATTTCCACTGTTAGAGGTCTAACCAAAGCCGTGGGATCATTAATTAAGCCAATAGAGGGCTCTGAAACCTGTTGAGAGCCTTCCGTGTTAGTCGCCAGTACAGGATTACTCCTACTCCAAATAAAAACAGTTCCATTAGAAAAATCTTTGATGTCACATTGTAATTTTGTAAACTGCAGCCTCTTTTCATATGTCAGTATGTTCTCATATAGAGTATCCAACTTATCACATATAATGTCTGCAGAAAATATTTTGTATATTTCACTCTGCAGTCTAAAGATTTGCTTCTGCAGCTGCTCCTCTTCCGGAAGGAAAAAGTCTGTAAGCAACTGTAAATACCCAGAGCTATCCTGCAAGTTGAAGGACTGCCATTTCAAAAGCAAATCTGGGTATAAGTTGCCGTAAGTCAGCATATTGAGGATCCTAAGCCCCCTTGGTACCACTTTGTTTGAGGGATGCCTCCAGATGAAAACGCTGCCATTGTAGCCTTTTATATTTATAAAGTTTATTTTCAAGTTCTTTATATCTGGCAGTAAACCGCAAGTACTCCTCATCTGTGCTCATATCTCCCGATTGCTATAGGGTTAAATTGCTGTCCAACAGTGGATTAATGGTCCGTTCATGCTGTTTAGACATTCAAGTGATGTTTTGTTCATAGAGGGAGCTCTTCTAACAGGATTATATGCCAGCTCAACCTCATTACCATCTGCCATACTTCTCTCTTGACCAAGTAAGTGAAAACCTTGGAAAATAAATGCCGAGAACAGAATAAGGAATGGTATTTTAAAATAAGATCAGAGATGTGCAGTAAAAGTACCAAGACCAACACAGCCGCAGGTAAAATCCAGTGACACTTTAATACATAAAAAATAATAAAAACAGAGTAAGCGCTTTCATGGTAAATTGTTACCGCTTCATCAGACTAGTTGTGAAGAACATCCAAGTCACTTAAATAACAAATCAATACAAGCAATTAGAACATCAATTAAGTACTCATTACTTTAAAGTGGCAGTACATAAAATACTAAAACCATAACTTATAAAAACAGATGTTCTTCACAACTAGTGTGATGAAGTGGTAGCAATTTACCATGAAAGCGCTTACTCTGTTTTTATTATTTTTTATGTATTAAAGTGTCATTGGATTTTACCTACAGCTGTGTTGATCTTGGTACTTTTACTGCATATCTCTCCTCACAACAAATGTCCATCCTGTCCAGATTTGCACCACTAGAGTAGTTCTCTTAGTAAAAAAAAATTGGTAGAGACTTTGGTTGTAATGTTTCTGAGCAAGAGCTGTCCAGTGCAGAGCAGCCAGGATCTGAAAATTGCAAGTATGAACATCTGGGAGTTGGACTGAAGCCCTACCACCACGTGTCCTGGCCTCTTCCACTTTTGACTGCAAACGTTTTGCTGTGGCTACGCTGCATAGAATCAATCCCCTGGGGATCCAGCTTTCATTTTTTGTCAATTTTTGTTTCCCCTGCTGGTGTCTTCCTCAGCATTCTTACTGTAGTGAGAGAGGGGCCATTCTGTGATCAGGTAGCAAGAACAGACACTGCGATTTTGTCCTTAGCTGTGGAATAGTTAGCCCTTTCCTTCTCCCATATAGCACCTGATGTCATACTGAGCAGCTGAGGGATTTTTGGACTAGCTCTAATATCCCTTCTTCAGCATGATATACATGTTTGACTGGGTAGGCAGTGAGGAGTGGTCTGAGCATGCTTGCTACACCTGGGCCCATGAGACAGTCTTGCACACTCTGCTTCCTCCTCCCTCCTGGCCGAGGCATGTCTCCTTTGAGCACCAGCCTCTACCAGAGCTCAATAAAAGACTGCCAATCACCCTCCATCTTCACCAGGGTAGGGACACCCATCCTCCCTACCATGCCATCAAGAACCTGAACCTCTAGTTCAACTCTAGTCACCTTGGTCATAGCCAGGGCTTTAGCTGTCTTTTACACTATTAAAGAGGCTTGACCTGGCCTTCAGTAGTGTGAAAATGGGCTCCTTTCTGCCAGATTGTGACTGACCTTGACAAAGAGGATTTGTTGCATCCCCTGCAGATCTCCTTGCAGTTTGGGCTGCATTGCCGACAGTGAAGAGACTGTCGCATCATATTCTCCTCCTTTGGGTCTCTCCTTTGTAGAAGTGTTAAATTTGGTGAGAGAGGATGTAAGATACGGGGTAGTCACAGGCTGCTGCAGAGTTTCACAAAAGTTACCTAGACATTTTGGGTGGAGACTAGGGTAATGGTCACTCCCACTGTAGTCCAAGTATTTGAAGATGCCTTTGAGTGCTACCTTAGAGCCTGACTGTAACCTACCACCCCTAAAAATCTGGATAGGATTTACAGAGTACTTAATACTTTTAAATATAGTCCAGCAGTTGCATCCCTAGATACTGTGAAGAACCCAAACTTGCTTCAGCTCTGCGCCTTTTTAATTTCTCCAAAAGATTTGAGTTTCTAATACTGTGTCAGGAATGTACCCCATTGCTGAGTCAGGGAGTGATAGTTCAGGAAATTAGTATTGCTTCAGTATTTGCCAAGAGTGCTTTTCCCAGCAGCCACAATGTACCTAGAATTTCTGCCTTCTACAGTTCATATGGAGTTACATGTATTGGTAGTATATTGAAATACACTTTAATTTTTTTTTTCGCCATGTTTGGTCTGTATCTTTATCCTACATTGCTCTAGTTTCTGTTTGCAAATTCTGGTGTTTCTTTCATGCCCTTGCATCTCAGTATGGTGAACACTGTAATTGCTGGGAATAGCTGTTTTAGTGATTAGTTACACTTTTGTGCTTTTTCTTCTTGGACTGCTATATCTAGTCTTTTTGCTTATGCTTCCTTAAATGTTGGTATTGGATGGTACAATTTCATCAGAATTTCGTCATTTATAGTAATTCTTTGTCAATCACTTCATGTGCTTTGCAACTACTTGTACAATGTAGCGTTTGCACAGTCCCAATGCAACAATCTTGACATGTTATTGCGCCTTTCAGTACACAGACCTGCATGCACTAAGGGAAGTAGGATGTTTGACTGGTTCAGAAAGAAGGTTTATACTTTGCTACAAATTGCCAAACACATGTGGTGAAGTATCATTTGTCTTCAAGCAAACTGGAGACATGGTTGGTGAAATCACAGAATAGTCCCAGGTGGCCATTAAGGCAGGTAAGCATGCCACTAAATGTGGATGTTCTTCATCTCACATTGCTGCAGTCCTTACATATGGGTAGTCCGCTGTCCTCGGTTGGCCCGAATACCAAAGTATAAGGCTGACGTCGGTCAAGGCGCTTAAAACTGACATCAGGACGTCAGGGTACAAAAGCGCATGACCGACGTCATATCCTCAGTCTTTTTTGCCGCATGGTCCGATGCAGAAGCAGCGTTGCAAGTGCCGTTCGGCGTTCTGAAATTTTTCGAGTTCGGAGTTTCAGACCGAATCAAAGTTGGCTAAGTACCCCGTTGGGGAATATTTTGTTTTTTTCTTGCCTCAGTGTTTTACGGATGTCAGAAAAAGTGAATAACTGTATTTCTTGTGGGAAACAGATACCGCATAGGGATTATCATTCTTTGTGTATTCCTTGTTTGGGGCCTGAGCACGACGTTGTTGGGTGTCGCTTTTGTGCTAGGTTCAATAAGCGCACTATTAAGCGAAGGTTAGATTGTGCTAGGCTGGTCTTTGGGAAGCGGTGCAATTATAATATGCCGTCGGATTCTCCGGCGCCCGCAAGAAGCGCAAAGACAAAGCAGTTAAACCCAGGCAAGAAGAGTCGTCCGTTCCGGACGCCGGTTCTTTAGAGGCGTCAGTGGAACCGGTGGTTCCGGCGGAGGCTTCTCTGGAGTCCCAGGGGGAGACTTTGATATTGCAGGATGTGGCCTCTCAGGAGGCAGGTCAGGCTGAAGGGGCTTCCCAAGTTACTGTACTCCCCTCCCTTCCTAGGGTGGTTAGGCCCTCTCCTTCTGTTTCCAAGGCTTCTCCCAGAGGCAGGCCAGGTTTAGCTTCTGTTGATGTCACTCCTAGTGCAGCAGGGTCTGTGCCCAAGAAGCACATGCTTAAAATGGCAGAAGATTTGATTACTCTGATTAGAGGTTCTTTGCCCCCTCCTGATAAGAGGCCTAGGGTGGAGCCAGAGTTGGGGAGTTTTGAGCAGGCTTCGGATGTTTCTGAGTCTTGACTGAAGACTTGCAGGAGTACTCTCCTTATTCTGATTCTGATGCAGATGATTCACTCCTTCTGCTTCTCCTCCAGAGGATTTTTCTTTTCAGAGACTCTTCATTCCATGAGGGAACATTTTAAGTGGAAAGGTCAGGACTTCTCTGATTCCAGGAAAAGGCTTAGGGAATTTTGCTTTTACCCCAGCATAGGCCCTTGGCTATACCTCCTGTTCTGGATGTTGTGGAAGATGTGTTTGCAGAGGCTTCACTTAATCCTGATTCTCTGCCTCCTGCTCCTGTTAAACCGGATAGGTATTACAGGGTGCCTGAGGCTCATAAATATCTTTATAAGAGTCCTAGGGCGGACCCAGAAACTGTTAGTCAGGGACCTAAGGGTGTCAAGGCCTCTGTTGTAAAAAATCCGGTTCCTCCAGATAAAGAGGCCAGAGCTTTGGATAGATGGGGAAAGAAAGTCTATACATCTTCTACCCTAGCTATGAGGGCTTTGAATTGCCAGTTTCATATGTTGAAATATCAAAACTATCTTCTTTCTCAATTGAAGTCTAAGGTGGATGCTCTGGCGGAAGGCATTGAGTGTAAAGAATTACAAGATTTGGTGCATGTCTCAGAGCAGGTGGGTAAGCATTCTTTACAATGTGGTTTTGATGCTGTACAGGCCTCGTCTAGGGTGGCTGCCACTGGTTCAGTTCTTCGCAGGCACGCATGGCTGAGGGATCAGAATTTATCTGACCATGTTAAGACAAGGATTTTGGATGCTCCTTTACAGTCTGATGTGTTGTTTGGTTCACCTGTGGAGTCAGTCTTGAAGAAAATGGAAGACAAGGCTAAGTCCATGCAGGCTGTTAAAGATTTTTGCAAGTACAGCCTCCAAAGTTTAGTAGGAATTGGCCTGCTAAGGGGTGGACGATCCTTCTTATGATTCTCAGTCTAGGGGTAGATCTAGACGTGGTAGGGGCAGAGCTCAGAGTTCTTTCAGACCTAGAACAGGGAGTTCACCTGCACAATCTTGGTGAGGGCAGGGGCCAGTCCTTTCGTAAACAGGCCCAATGACCTACCTTTTCAGCTGCCAGATCCTTCTTGCCTGGCAGCTCCTTTGGGAGGAAGGTTGGCACTCTTCAAGGAAAATTGGAATTTGATTACCCAAGACAAATGGGTATTGGATATCATACACCAAAGTTACAAGTTTTATTTCCATACCTTGCCTCCTTTCAAAGGCATGCCGGACGTTCCTCCTCAGCAAAGACTAGAGGCTCACAAACAAATTTCTCTGCTACTTCAAATAAGGGCCATACAACCGGTCCCTCTGCCAGAAGTGGGCCTAGGATTTTATTCTCGCCTGTTCCTAGTACCAAAGAAAGGGAACGCGTGGAGACCAATCTTGGATTTATCTATCCTCAACACATATCTGGACATTCCCAAGTTCAAAATGTTGACGTTACAACAGCTTTTACCTCTGCTGGGCAAAGATCACTGGATGGTGACTCTGGATCTCAAGGAGGCTTACCTTCATGTTCCTATCAGGCTCAGTTGCAGAAAGTATCTGCATTTTCGGGCTGGGACTTCTCATTATCAGTTCTCTGCATTGCCCTTTGGCTTATCTACTGCCCAGAGTCTTCACGAAGGTTCTGGCTCCAGTGATAGCTTTCTTCAGGCTAAGAGGAATAAAGATCTATCCTTATTTGGACGATTGCCTGATTCTGGCCCAAGGAAAGGACGAACTTCTTCATCATTTACAGTATGTGATAGCAGTGCTAAGATGCCTGGGGTATTCTGTGAACGAAATAAAGTCCAGTCTAGTACCCTCTCAGGACATGTGCTTTCTGGGTGTGAGACTGAATACAGCATCCCAGATGGCCTTTTGACCCCGGACAAACAAAAGAATCTTTCTCTTTACTTCCATCAATTGTCTCATCAGTCCAGGCTGACTGCAAGGACAGTCCTTCAAGCCTTGGGGTTCATGGCATCTTGTATTCTGGTGCTTCCCAATGCCAAACTGCATATGAGGAAGCTACAATGGTATCTCAAAAATGTATGGACACAGCACTGCCAAGATATGGACACTGTCATTCAGATAATACCTTGCATTCAAAAGGAATTTTTGTGGTGGGCTCAGGAATGTCACCTAAACAAGGGACTCTCTGTGACCCGGCCAGAGGCGTGTCAGATTCTAATGACAGATGCCTCAGACAAAGCTTGGGGAGCTCATCTAAATGGAAAGTGGGTACAAGACACGTGGCCTGCCAGACTTCAACATCTGCATATCAACTTGAAGGAGATGTTAGCAGTCCAATTTGCATTAATAGCTTTCAAGGATTTACTTCTTCCAGGACAGGTGTTGGTTCTAACAGACAACACAACTGTCATGTGGTACATCAACAAGCAAGGGGGCATTCTTATCCTCTATGCAGACAAGCAATGATTTTGTGGGAGACTGCTCTCAGTTTACAGCTAAATCTTCAGTTAAGGTTTCTGCCGGAGCACAGAACTCCTTAGCAGATGTGTTGAGCAGACAAATTATGGATCCCAAGAGTGGAAATTGGATCCACATGTATTTCAGAAATTGACAGTGTTATGGGGAACTCTAGACATAGATCTGTTCGCTTCTCCACTAAACTACCAGCTGCCAAAGTTTTGCACAAAAGGTTTCATCCCACAGCTTGGAAAGTGGATGCTCTCTCATTCAATTGGAGCAATCTTCATGTGTATGCCTTTCCACCTCTGCCTCTCCTCCCAAAGGTACTCCTGAAGGTCAGACAGGACAAGCCAAAGATGATTTTAATAGCTCCAGATTGGCCTCGACAGCACTGGTACCCATTATTGAGAAGTCTGGAGCCTCCATGGCTTTTGCCTTGATTCCACACCTGCTGTCTCAGGAGAACAGTCATTTACTCAATGTCAAACTTCACTCTCTACATCTAACAGCCTGGCATATTCTGTTTTAAACCCTGGAGGGTCTCAGCTTCCACAGCAAGTTTTGAATGTTATTTTGGAGGCCAGAAGGCCTAGTACAAGGAAAGTGTACGCAGATAAATGGAGGAGATTTTTATTTTGGAGTATAGCAAAGGAATTTGATGTTTCTAAGCCTAATTTAAGTGTGGCTCTTCAATATCTTACTGAGTTACTGGACAAAGGGTTGTCCTCCTCTATTAAGGTTCATGCTGCAGCAATTTCTGCTCACTATGACTGTGACCCACCATTGTTTTCTCATCCTTTGTTTAAGCAATTCCTTAGAGGGGCAAAGAATATAAGACCCCCACGTAGAGCTCCTACTCCTGCTTGGGATCTCAATTTTGTGTTGGAGAAACTCACTCTACAACCTTATGAGCCTGCAGCTACTGCCGAGTTGAAATATTTATCATGGAAGACTGCTTTTTTGTTGGCCATTACCTCTGCCAGAAGGGTTTCTGAATTACAGGCCCTTATGGCGGTTGAGCCTTTCTTAATTTTCCATAAGGATAGGGTATCTTTGCGTACTAATCCTTCCTTTATGCCTAAAGTGGTTTCTAGTGTGGCTTTAAACCAAACTATTCATTTGCCTACTTTTTATGCAAACCCCAAAATAAAGGGGAAAAGATTTTGCACACTTTGGATATACACAGGCAGTTGCGATATTATTTGAGCAGAACTAAAGGGTTCAGGCAGTCTCAGCAGTTATTTGTTTCATTTGCTTTGGGTTCTCAGGGCAAGCCTGTTTCAAAACAAACTATTTCTAAGTGGATTGGGTTTTGTATTGCTTTCTGTTATTCCCATCATGGTAAGGAGATTCCAGATGGGATTAGGCCTCATTCCACTAGGGCTACTGCCACTTCTACAGCTTTTTTAAGGGGGGTGGCAACTAAAGATATTTTGGAGGCAGCTACTTGGAGTTCAGTGCATACTTTCTCTAAGCATTACCACCTTCCACTTTACTCTAAATCTAGGGCTGGTTTTGCCACTGCTATTTTACAGGGCATTTTGGCAGCTCCTAATGCTTTATAGTTTTGCCATCCTCCCTTACCTCTGCTTTGGGATTCTACCCATATGTAAGGACTGCAGCAATGTGAGATGAAGAACATAGTACAGTTTTGTACCTACCATAAATGTAGATGTTCAAGATCCACATTGCTGCAGTCCACTTCCAATCCCTCCTTCCCCTCTGTAGTTAGAGGCGGTTGTGTGGTTGGGTTGTGAATATTGTAAATAGGATTAGTGCAGGGGTGGTTGGTTGGTTTTTTGCTGTCTTTGGGTTTTGGCCTTTCTTTTTAGGGCCTTCTGACATCTGGGGCAAGAAAAGACTGAGGATATGACGTCGGTCATGTGCTTTTGTACCCTGACATCCTGATGTCAGTTTTAAGCGCCTTGACCGACGTCAGCCTTATACTTTGGTATTCGGGCTGACCGAGGACAGCGGACTACCCATATGTAAGGACTGCAGCAATGTGGATCTTCGAACATCTACATTTATGGTAGGTACAAAACTGTACTTTATGCTGCAGTAAATGCTCACAGTAGGAGTGAAGCATCAGGGACAGTTGGTTAAGCATGTTTAACTGAAACTCTTGCTCCTCATAGGTAAGGGCCAGCTACTGGATTCCCCTTTGGACAAAATTTGTTACTCAGCCTCCTCCCCTAGTCAGAGAACAGTTTTGAGAAAGCGAAAATAATGAAGCTGAACAGACTTTTTTTCACTTAGTTCCAAGGTCTAGTAGAAATTACCCTACAAAAAAACTTCCCATTCACAGAAAGCAATCTAAATCTAATCAGTTTAGAAAGAAATGGGCCTTTGAAAAGAAACTAGACCTGAGGAGGAGGTAGAGGCAGAGTTATGGAGTAATGTTGGGAGGTGTGCGTTGTCTTCTTCCCAGAACAGCAGTTGGCAGTAATGACTATACTGTCACTGTTCCCTCTTCGTTTTTTATATCCTTCTTTTCTCCGCACATTTTGGAAGACAGTTTTTTCCTTTTTCCAAGACAAGCTCATTTTATTTAACTACAGGTGTGGGTAAGGGAGATCATTTATACAGGCTAGAAAATACGAGTTCAATGCCGTTCTTTCTTAAATAGTACTGCCTTCTGTCCTGCCACATAAAGTAAAACTGACAAGACCAATGCTAATTCACTTTTTAAAAGGTAAATCCATACCAACCGTTTTTGTAAAAGGAGCAGGGTAAGGGCTTGTTCCATTTTGTTTCTAGTCAAAAAAAAAACTATTACTTTTGGAGACCCCCTCTTAGATTTATTTAACGTAAGTTATTGAGGGTAACTAGATTGAAAATGTTTATTTTGTAAGCACTTCTTCCACACTCTAATATTTGATAGTGTTGCTGGTTACCCTGCATCTGTGCCCCATTTTGCATGTTCCCATCCATCCAGAACTGGAGACGGTCATCATTCTCAGTGGGATAAGGAGCACTTTCAGTTTATCTCTTGGTTTTGTGGTCTGTACACCCCAGCAGATTTGCCAAATGGTTTGCAGTAGTTTTTGCCTACCTTGTAGTCCAAAGAATCCACATCTGCCCATTTAGATGAGTAATTGATCAAAGCCCCTAAGTAGGTTCATTGATGAATACTAGGCTAGCTGCCCTGAAGGGCCATTTTAAGCCTATCCAGTAACCCAGAGTTAGAATATTTCTCTGTATCTTGTGTCTGTGAGGTGAAGACCATAACCATTTTGCTAAATCCACACCCATGGAAAGAAGGAGATTCAGAGAGTTCAGCAAACTGATTTTGCCCTTTCCCCATTTGTCCCTTGCAAAAAGCTTTGTTTTAGGTTCACCGAATGCTTTTCAGAAAAAGCATTTTGGAGGTTTGGGAGTCAATTAAATTGTCTTTGAGGTAACATGAATATGCAGAAGCCCCACGGTACACAGTATGTGGTGAGTTTTAAATTAAGGTATTGAATATTTTTTAAGATTTGTTAACATTTCACGGATTTAAGAGAATTGGGGCAAGATAGTGAGATTTTTAGCATATGTTTATGGGTGCTTACTTAGGTGTATAATACAGGAGACCATTAAGAAGCTTAGCCCAAATTCCTGATTGTTCTAAAAAACTGTCTGGTTACGTTACTTGTTCAAGGTCTCAGTCACCAAATGAAGGTTGAAAGAATCAAAGTGCTACAATCGAGTAGCACGTTCATAGCAGTAATAACCTTAATCTTTTGTATTACCTGCCAGATAAATCCGATCATTATAAGTACATTCATCCTTAAGTTGTAGCTGAAGTTAATCATGTACAGCTTTAAGTTACATCAACGCAGGCCATTCTGTTTTTACTACAATTTATTTTTCTGATAAATTTGAGACCTGTTCCCTAAGCTTGTGGATTAGTTCATTTTTAGGACCGAGTTTCTTCTAAGTGTCAGGCAGTATTTGTTTTGCCTTCTTTGGAAAGAACATGAGATTTAATGAAAAGCTAAGAACTCTCCAGTCTGCAAGTTATAAGAAGAAATGTAAGTACTGTTATAAAGTTACTACTTGCCATAGCAAAATCTGAGTATCCCAATTTGAAGTGAATTTTTTCAAAATAATTTTCTTTATTCATTGTAAAGAAAAATAAGATGACATTTTCTCAGCTCTTGCAGATTTATGTACCCCTCTCACTTATCACTAATGCAGTTTATTATATCTAACATTCTTGAAGGATTCATAGTTCGCAGAATTATTGAGCATGAATATTTGTTCATTGTACATGCATTTCCTTTGTGTTTTTTTTTTTTTCTTGCTGTACAGAAAGTATACTTGACCAATTGCACTGGCTTTTGCTTTGAAAGCAGTGTGTGTTAAGAAAGTCATATTCATTCATTATTTGAAGTCACGTACAGTTACCATAGTGAGCTTCTAATAACCTAAATGAACAAAAACTTAGTTTTTTGTCTGAGTAAATGAGTTGTTTGCCTTGCTACTTTGTAGATCATGTGCTTTCATTTCTTTTGTAGGAAAACAAACCTGTTGGTACAAGTGTGTTGCATCTGGCTGTGACTGACAAGGACTCAACGCACAATGGACCTCCCTTTTCTTTTGCCATTATAAGTGAGAATGATAAAAAGGAGTTTCAGATAGACCAGATGGGTGTGCTGACAACTTTAACGCCTTTCCGCCGTCAAGTAAAAGATCATTATGTACTACAGGTTCAGGTAGGACGTACTTGATGATTAGTGTTTTCTGTATTGTTTATTAATGTTAGTTCTACCCTCGTCCACGCTTTTGGGAGGGCATGATAGAATGAGTACTTATTAAATTTTAAACACCACTATGTCATTTTTTTGTCTAAGTTATGATTTCTGTCACTGTTTTCTGTATGTGTACATGTGACTAGTTCCTTAACCAAGTACAGAGCCTATTTTTTTAGTGAATATTCTCCCCTTTTGCAGTGTTCATAACAGGTAAAAGTATTTTGCTCAAAATTTTGCTAGCTGTATTGCCACCTTCATTGGTGTAGAGAGGTAAAGACCCCAGTGTGATCCAGGTGACTGGCTTTCTGGTACTGGCTGTGGCCCTTTTTGAAGCTGATGGGGGAGAGAATTACAAGGCTTTGTTTCCTTGTCTCTTTTTCTTGGAAAAGTGGGGGATAATATCCTAGTGTGTGGGAGATGACATGCATGGTGGTGGGTATTTTACTTTTGTGGTTGTGATGGAGATGGACTAAAAGTCACAGCCCGTTGTAACATGAGACCTGATTTCAAGGAATCTGCATCCTCAGACCAAGGGGAGCGATTCCTCAATGACCATGCTTCATGAATGCGAAGTTCTTTAACTGTGACATTAGCACAGTGTAGAAAGAAAGGCCATAACTGTGAAGCTGCCTTAACCACAAGTGGTTATGGCAGCTGCTTCTCTTGTCTCGTCTTTTCTCCCCCAGTACTGATTAGGATGGCAGACTACCCTGTCTTACAGGGTTACAGCTAGACCAGAGATCTCTCGCAAGAGAGAGATGTTGTGAGGGATAGCATGCCACAAGGAGCCTAATAAATTCAACTAGCAATGCTGTGTCTGGAATTGCAAAAAAAAAGACTGGCTGCACATTACAGACCTACTGCTGCACCCTTTTTTTACCTGCCCACTCTTAGTCAGTGGAAAATTAGGAATACTTTTAAGATGAGTTATGGGTAATACAGATATGCCTTTTCCGCTGGAGAACAGAACACCCTTGATAGCTCAGCATGGTTTATAAGCACTGTTCATCTGCCTTTTGCAGTCAGCATTGTGAAGGGTTATAGTGCAAGGTAAAGTACCTTGCTGTTCTATTCCTGTCAGCTTTAATGTTTACTGCAAGTTTTTGGTGTTTTTTGCACACTAGAACTGCACACCACTGAGCGTAGTAGAATTAGTATTTATTAGCTCCCTGAAGGGCACTGAATGCACTTAGTAGAACTTCTATCAGCACAGATCATAGTAATTCTGAAATGCCAAAGTAGTCACATTTTAAACACAGCCCCCCACAGTGGTGGTGGTGGTGATGGGGATCTTGACAAGCAGAATAATAGTGAGGGAAAATGTGATTCAGTTTACCTTGTCAAGAACCAGTCAACTTTCCTGAAGAAATGTTCATATTTTTGGGCTTTAGGCAGCCTAATTCTGTCTCAGACAATTAAATTAATTGTTGGATGTGAGCAGATTTTTTAGAACAGTTAGTGCTACTTGTTAAATGAAAGACAGATTAATTAAGTATAATTATAGTAACTGAACTGTTTAAATTGCTAGATACTCAGTATTTCTGAGCTTCTTAAAATGTATCATAGTGCAATGGTTAAAATACTTAAATGTCATTAAGCTGATTGTAGCACTTATAAAGTTATAAGAGTGGGGGTGGTGTTTAAGGTTCATTTGATTTGAATTTCTGTTTATAAATTGCTCTCTATTATTTTCTATAAAACTGATTACTGGAAGAGTTTTAGAACTAGCTTAGGTCTTGCATTCATTTTTTTCCATTTTGATGTGTTTTGTTTCACACTTTGTAACTGATTATCATGGTCTGAATGCATGCTCCTGTATACAGAAGTACCACTGCTGTAAGGTGTTGGCTCCATTGTGGAATATTCACATCATTTGAATGAAGCTAGATGGTGGCTGCCCATTATTTGTTCAACTTCCCCAGTCATTGTCTGTTTTATGTCATTGGATGCCTGTGCATCACAAACCTGTTTGCCCTGATGTGTTTATAGCTGTGTGTAACTGAGGCTTATGTCTGAATCTTGGTTGCAGTGAAACAAACCTTCCCATTCTCCAAGGTGTCTGCCATCTTAATGCTGTTTTATCTTTTCTCCTGTTTGCTTTGCATGTAGCAAAAGCCATGTGCTTGGATACTTGCTAGCTGTGTCTCTATAACATTTCTAGATGAAATGTGTTTTTTATTCAGCCAGAGATGTACCCTGGGAAGTCCTTCAGAATGAAAAGGCCTTCTGAACTGTAGCAGAGAGCAGTTGCTGGCTCCTTGCTAGAGTTACAGAACTACAAAGCAAGCTACTTTTGTGCACATTCACAATGTTATACAATACAAAGATTACTTAATCTGCTTCATGGTTAAGAGCTTGAACAAAATAAGTTATTGTGACCTGCTCTGATCCTTCTTATTTCATTGTGGTTACCAGAGGGCCGGTTTTAAAGTGAAAACTCTGTAAAATCCACTCTCTGTAAACTTCACAGCAGGGTGAAGAGGAACAAAGGATGTTTATTGTACTGTTTCTGTTGCAGTCCTGTCTTTTGGGATTCCTGCCTGCCTGTAGCCTGACTGGCTGGCCCAGCTTCCAGAGTTCTTCCTTCCCAGGACCTCTGCTGACTCCTTCCCACCCTTGCACAAGGATGTTGAGCGGTGGAAGAGGTTCATCAACTAACTCCATCTTATGATATTTGCGTCTGTGCATTTCAGAAGCTGTGTTTTCAGTCAGTCTTTGGCCTAAGTCTTCCTTTGGGATTGTCTTACTCTTTTTCTTGTAGAGCTTAATTTTGGCTAATACCCAAAAGTAGTTCAGAAATCAAAGCTTTTGTTAAAGTTAATGACTCTATCTCTGGTGGGATGGAATTCTTTACAACAATTATGATTATTTATTATTTTTTTTTTGCCATACCAAAGAGCACAACGTGGGCTCTTGTCTATATTGCCACTTTCACCTGCAGGACAATACACAAGAGAAGACAAAAAAGGGTGCTTTCAGTGCTGCAAGCCACTAGTATCAGCCACATCTTCTGGGATTATTCTGTCTAAAGATATACATTGTAACAAAAATAATCGAGACTGAGGCTGCTGCACTGGTTGACCTTTAGTACAAGTCTGGTACAGTTTTGCTGATCACAGCTACCATGTAATTTGTAAACCAGTATAAAAACCTGGGGAATGTCAAATTCATGATTCCCAGATGGAACAGCAATGACTCAGTTGCGTTACCCCCTAGCTACCCATAAAACAAATAAATTAACCTTCTTTTAGAATCCCATTTTTGCAAACTCCTCCAATGCCACACACACACACACACACACACACACACACACACACACACACAAACACTCATCTTGCAGTTAGACTTCCTGAAAAAAGCTCCTCATACAACATGAGACACTACTCACAAAGCCACACCTATTCTCATCATCTCTTGAACCAAACTCCACAATATTGCAAATGTTTTCACCTTTTAGGCACCTACTCTTTAGCAAACTGTCCCCATTGATGTTAAGGAAATCAACAGATGTTCTTCATTCCACATTGCTGCAGTCCTAACCATAGGGTAGTCCGCTGTCCAGTCGGCCCGAATACCAAAGTATATGGCTGACGTCGGTCAAGGCGCATTAGACTGATGTCAGGACGTCAGGGTACTAATGCGCATGACCGACGTCATATCCTCAGTCTTTTTTGCCGCATGGTCCGATGCAGAAGCAGTTTTGCGAGTGCAGGTTGGCGTTCTGAAATTTTCTGAAGTCGGAGTTTCAGACCGAATCAAAGTTGGCTAAGTACCCGTTAGAACATTTTGGTTTTTCTTGCCTCAGTATTTAACCGGATGTCAGAAAAAGTGAATAACTGTATTTCTTGTGGGAAACAGATACCTCATAGGGATTACCATACTTTGTGTATACCTTGTTTAGGGCCTGAGCACGGCGTTGTTGGATGTCGCTCTTGTGCTAGATTTAACAAACGCACTATTAAGAGAAGGTTAGACTGTGCCAGGTTAGTGTTTGGGAAGTGTTGTAATTATAAAATGCCGCCGGATGCTCCGGCGCCGCTTCAATCCAAAAGCGCAAGGACAAAGCAGCAAAGCCTAGGGTTGAAGAACCGGCAGTCCCGGACGTCGGTTCTTTAGAAGGCTCAGTGGAGCCAGAGGTTTTGCCAGGAGTTTCTGTGGAGTCTCAGGCAGAGACTTTACTGTTACAGGATGTGCCCTCTCAGGAGGTAGGCCAGGCTGAGGGGATTTCTCAGGTAGCTGTTCTTCCCTCTCTTCCTAAGGCAGTTAGAGCCTCTCCTTCTGTTTCCAAGACTTCCTTTAGAGGTAGGCCAAGTTTAGCTTCTGTGGGGGCTTCTCCTAGCACTTCAGGTTCTGTGCCTAAGAAACATATGCTTAAAATGGCAGAGGATTTGATTACTATGATTAGAGGTTCTATGCCCCCTCCTGATAAGAGGCCTAGGGTGGAGCCTGAGTTTGAGAGTTTTGAACAGTGTTCAGAGGCTTCTGAGTCTTGGGCTGAAGACTTGCAGGAATATCCTCATTATTCTGATTCTGATGTGGATGATTCCACTCCTTCAGCTTCTCCTCCTGAGGATTTTTCATTTTCAGAGACTCTGCATTCCATGAGGGAGCATTTTAAATGGGAAGGCCAAGATTTCTCTGATTCCAGGAAGAGGCTTAGGGAATTCTTGTTTTTACCCCAGCATAGGCCCTTAGCTATACCTCCTGTGTTGAATGTGGTGGAAGATGTTTTTGCAGAGGCTTCCCTGAATCCTGATTCTTTGCCTCCTGCCCCTGTTAAACCTGATAGGTACTATAGGGTGCCTGAAGCTCATAAGTATCTTTTTAAGAGTCCTAGGGCAGACCCAGAAATTGTTTCTCAGGGGCCTAAAGGTGTTAAGGCCTCTGTTGTTAAAAATCCTGTTCCCTCTGATAAAGAGGCAAGGGCTTTGGATAGATGGGGTAAGAAAGTGTATACTTCTTCCACTTTAGCCATGAGGGCGTTGAATTGTCAGTTTCACATGCTAAAATATCAGAATTATCTCCTTTCACAATTGAAATCTAAGGTGGATGCTCTGGTAGGAAGGTATTGAGTGTAAAGAGTTGCTAGATTTAGTTCATGTGTCTGAACAAGTGGGTAAGCATTCTTTGCAATGTGGTTTTGATGCTGTGCAGGCCTCCTCGAGGGTGGCTGCCACTGGTTCTGTTCTTCGCAGGCACGCTTGGTTGAGGGATCAGAATTTAGCTGAGCATGTTAAAACAAGGATTTTGGATGCTCCTTTACAGTCTGATGTGTTGTTTGGTTCGCCTGTGGAAGCAGTTTTAAAGAAAATGGAGGACAAGGCTAAATCTATGCAGACTGTCAAAGATTTTTACAGGTGCAGCCTCCAAAGTTTAGCAGTAATTGGCCTACTAAGCGATGGACATATCCTGCGTATGATTCCCAGTCTAGGGGTACGTCTACGCGTGGTAGGGGCAGAGCTCAACGTTCTTTTAGGCCTAGAACAGGAGTTCTTCTGCTCAGACTTCTGGTGAGGGCAGGGGTCAGTCCTTTCGTAAACAGACCCAATGACCTGCCTTTTCAGCTGCCAGAGCATTCTCGACTGGCAGCTCCTTTTGGAGGTAGACTGTCTCTTTCAAAGAAAATTGGGATTTAATTACTCAAGACAGATGGGTTTTGGATATCATTCACCACGGTTACAGGTTTTATTTCCATACCTTGCCCCTTTCAAAGGCATGCCAGACGTTCCTCCTCCACAAAGGAAAGAGGCTCACAAGCAAATTTCTCTGTTACTCCAAATAGGGGCCATTCAGCCAGTTCCTGTACCAGAAAGGGGCCTAGGATTTTATTCTCGCCTGTTCCTAGTACCAAAGAAGGGGAACACGTGGAGACCAATTTTGGATTTATCTATCCTCAACACTTATCTGACATTCCCAAGTTCAAAATGTTGACGTTACAACAGCTTTTACCTCTACTGGGCAAAGATCACTGGATGGTAACTTTAGATCTCAAGGAAGCTTACCTTCATGTGCCTATAAGACTAAGTTGCAGAAAGTATCTGCGTTTTCGAGCTGGAAATTCTCATTATCAGTTCTCTGCATTGCCCTTTGGCTTATCTACTGCCCCGAGAGTATTCACAAAGGTTCTGGCTCCAGTGATAGCTTACTTCAGGCTAAAAGGAATTCAAATCTATCCTTACTTGGACGACTGCCTGATTCTGGCTCAAGAAAACGAAGACCTTCTACAGCATTTGGAATATGTCATAGCAGTGCTAAGATGCCTAGGGTATTCTGTGAACGAAATAAAGTCCAGTCTAGTACCCTCTCAAGACATGTGCTTTCTGGGTGTGAGAATGAATACAGCAGCCCAGATGGCCTTTTTAACCCCGGACAAACAAAAGAATCTTTCCAGTTACTTCCATCAACTATCTCTTCAGTCCGGGCTGACTGCAAGGACAGTCCTTCAAGCCTTAGGGTTCATGGCATCTTGTATTCTGGTGCTTCCCAATGCCAAACTGCATATGAGGAAGCTACAATGGTATCTCAAAAATGTATGGACACAGCACTGCCAGGATTTGGACACTGTCATTCAAATAATACCTTGCATTCAAAAAGAATTTTTGTGGTGGGCTCAGGAATGTCACTTAAACAAGGGACTCTCTGTGACCCGGCCAGAGGCGAGTCAGATTTTGACGACAGATGCCTCAGACATTGCTTGGGGAGCTCATCTAAATGGAAAGTGGATACAAGACAAGTGGCCTGCCAGACTACAGCATCTACATATCAACATGAAGGAGATGTTAGCAGTCCAGTTTGCGTTAATGGCTTTCAAGGAGTTACTTCTTCCAGGGCAGGTGTTGATTCTAACAGACAACACAACTGTCATGTGGTACATCAACAAACAAGGGGGAACACATTCTTATCCTCTATGCAGGCAAGCAATGATTTTATGGGAGACTGCGCTCAGCTTGCAACTAACTCTTCAGGCAAGGTTTCTGCCGGGAGCACAGAACTCCTTAGCAGATGTGTTAAGCAGACAAATCATGGATCCCCACGAGTGGAAACTGGATCTTCATGTATTTCAGAAATTGACAGTGTCATGGGGAACTCCAGACATAGATCTGTTCGCTTCTCCACTAAACCACCAGCTGCCACAGTTTTGCACAAAGGGGTTTCATCACACAGCTTGGAAAGTGGATGCTCTTTCTTTCAGTTGGAAAAATCTTCATGTGTATGCCTTTCCACCTCTGCCTCTTCTCCCAAAGGTGCTCCTAAAGGTCAGACAAGCCAAGGATGATTTTAATAGCTCCAGATTGGCCTCGGCAACACTGGTACCCACTACTAAGGAGTCTGGTAAGGAAGCCTCCATGGCCTTTACCTTTGATTCCACACCTGTTATCTCAGAAGGACGGTCACCTGCTCAATGTCAAGCTTCACTCTCTTCATCTAACAGCCTGGCATATTCTGTTTTGAAACACAGCAGGTCTCAACTTCCTCAACAAGTTTTAAATGTGATTATGGAAGCCAGAAGACCTAGTACAAGGAAAGTGTACGAGAAAAATGGAAGAGATTTTTGATTTTGGAGTGCAGCAAAGAATCTGGAGATTTCTGAGCCTAATTTGAGTGTGGCTCTTCAATATCTTACTGAGTTATTGGACAAAGGTTTGTCCTTCTCTTCCATTAAGATTCATGCTGCAGCAATTTCAGCTCACTATGATTGTGATCCACCATTGTTTTTGCATCCTTTGTTCAAGCAGTTTCTTAGAGGGGCAAAGAATATAAGACCCCCAATAGAGCTCCTACTCCTGCT